>NC_142386.1:1203636-1504545 GCF_059441005.1 Hippichthys cyanospilos | reverse complement strand
CATTTTTGTCGTGTAAGTGGCTGAGCGGAAGCACTTGGCCGTGTTGTTGACACTCCTGGCTGTCTGGAAACACCGCGTGAGGTGACAAACGGCAGCCGCCGAGGAAGCTCGGCCGCCTCGCCGAAACGACATGCCAGAACCGGGAATGTGAAATGCTTTCAGCTTCCGGGATGTTACCGAGAAATCTATTAAATCTGCATGATATTAGATTCCTTTTAAATAATGGGCCTACAGACGCTATATACCTGAGGTCGCTAACGTTTATGAAACCGAGACCAACTATATATATATATATATATATATATATATATATATATATATATATATATATATATATATATATATATATATATATATATATATATATATATATATATATATACATACATACATGCATGCATACATACATACATACATACATACAATGTGTTTTGTAGTATGTTTTAAATGTGTTTTTTAATGTTGGTGAAGCAAAGATGATGGCAGTGATGAAAATTAAGCCAATGGGGGATTGTCGCACATAGGCAACACCCATGAGAAAACAGAAGCACCCCCCCCCCCCTTCTTTTTTCCCCTACTCTCCCCTTCCAGGCTTCCTTTCACCTGGCCTGGTTACCATGGCAACCAGCATCGGCCCGTCTCTCTCCTCTCCTCCTGCACATGCTCCTGTTTCTGCTCTTAGAAAATGGACCATTTTGAGTAGCCAATAGAACATGGACCTGCTATTGATTTTTCCAGCATTATGATGATTACACAATCATGCCCTGAATGGTGCAATGCAGGACTAATCCAAAATGTGTGATGTGATGAATTGTGATGAAATGTTACGTGTACCTGAACATACAGTTTAATTAAAATAAGAAAAGGAAAAACAAAATATGATTAGTTTGTGTGTAGATTCCTATTTATGGCATATATATGGATTCGTTCCTGAAATTGAAAAGCTTTACCAGTAATTTCATACAATTATATTGCCTCATAGTTTATAGGAATATGTTATGTGATGGGTCACTTAAATTGATGCCCTTACAGTAGTAGACAACAGAAACTTTGAGTTCAGTTAACAAAAAATAAATAATAATCTCTTAGTGTGGGGTGCATGTTTATAGATAAAACATCTGTGGCCCTCACACCATCCTTGCCCCACCTTGATATTTTGCTCCCATGATAACGCCGGTGTTTGTGTCGCACTTCCCAGAGGATTTCACTGTGTTTACCTTCCTGGTTGCTTGCCAACTAGTTCTTTTACCTGATATATACAGAGATATATTTTTTGTTTTTCCACAACTGTTTCCACCCCCCCCCCCCCCTTTTCTATACTATTCTTCTTATTATGTCTTGATAATAATAATATAATAACCATCATCACTAATAACCTTAGTGTTGTTAATGTTATTGTCTGTTATTGTCTGTATTGAATGTTATTGTCTAATTATTCGGCCGTTGATAAAAGAAAATATTTAATTTGCTACTGATGGTCGAAACGAGAGTAGATAAACAAATACATGACTGAAAACATTTTTTTCTGTTGTAAATCAATCTTTTGATCCGCCACAATAAGACATTGTATCGAAATGAAGAATAACACTGGTTGAGGGTTTTCCTTCGAGCTTATACCGAAAACCGCAGCATTGAATAGAACCGCAGCATTGAAAATTCTTCAAAACGAAAAAATATAAATATAAATATACATATTTATGAATAGGGTTGATCCCACTGAACGTTTTGAGGGGTTGGAAGTGTAAATATCTTTATATTTAAGGATGTTATGAGCCTTTCAAAGTCAGCCCAAATTGGTCGCTAATCAGGCCGGGCTAGTGAAAAATCCTTAGACACCCAGGGGTTAATTTATCAATTTTTAAAACTCTTTTAATAAGCATTCAAGGTTTTGAATGCATTTAATCTATTCGGGAGGGGGCACAATCTTTTTTATGGTCAATAATATTAGCTTGAAAACTCCATTGATATTGTTGTCCTCATTAGTGTGTAAATACAGGAGCGCGTTAGCGGGCGGCTGGCAGGCCAACGTTTGCCACGGGGCCACCGCGACTCTACAAGGCCACCGCATCCAGCCCAAAGATGACGAGTGTAGCTCCACGCCCTGCAGGCACTTTGTAAGTGGGTGCTGGGGTTGAGCCAGCCAGGATGGGGGCTGGGGCTGGGGGAGGGGGGGGGGGGCACTCTGGCAATTGCGCAGAGATGACTAGTCGACTGGGCGGCTGCAATGTACTGAAATAATTCCCTTAGCTGCACAATTGGCTTGGACACGGAGCGCAAGAGCAAATGTCCGCCCGTAGACCGGCCGGGCCAACGCGAGCGCGAGAGGCGAGGGAGGGACTTCCTTATGCTTGTTTCACTGACCAAAAGGCCATTTAGCACTTCGCCTCATACGTAGCTCATTATGTTCTCTGCCCCGGTTGCCGCGTCTCGTGACATTATGATGCCTAATTGGCTTGATTGCTCTTAATTGGCAATGATAAACAGTGAGTGGCTGTTGACTGACTCTGATAGCATCCGCTGTGGATTGCTAATGAATTGCCTCAATTGCATCTGTTTTGGAGGTAAGGATGCTTGACGGGAAAGCGCAACTAAATCGCTTGCTCGCGCAGGAATCCGAGGCTCAGACTATTTAATTTTTTTCTGCAACTTTTATTGGGAATCATTGACTTCATTTGAGGGGCAATTTTCCAATCTTGTGGAGATGAATTTTTAGTCGCCCGAATCGATGTTTTTACCGCGCAAAGTTGAATGCACCAATGTTTTTTTTATCCTGCAAAAGTTTGAACTGTGACTGCATTTTACCGGGGATTCAAATGTGTCAAGCGAATTGGAACGCTAATACTATGGGTGTGTCCGATACACACGTGCGTCCTATATTTGGGGAAATACCCTATTTGGAGTCGGCCCGCATAGCGCAGCGGCGACACGTTATGTCGTTGCGGCGCTCGACATGACTACCACTCTTCCTCCTCATCCTCCGACCGCAGTCCATTCCGCAAGGCAATAAAATCAGCGCCTTTTCTGTCGCCGCCCTTTGTTTCCCACCGAGGGAATCCTCACCACTTTTAAATTACACATCCATCCGCCCTTTTTCTCTCTCACTTTTGAAGTGTCAAACGGAGGCAATGGAAGTTTACCCATTCCCCATTATAATATATGCCACGATAGCTCGGTAAGAAGCTGTTTGATACCTGGGAGAAAGAAATAAAGACGCGCAGGCGAGCCTCATCTCAGTGCAGTAAGTGCAGTCAGCCTCTACTGCGGTTAGTGCAGCGCTGATGTCCATACAGGATGATGCATGGCGTATTATGAGGAGACATTAGCCTAGAACAAGCACTCATAACAATGAAAGTGCCAAGCTAGGGTATTACAATCGCTGCAATTCATTTACCGGGAGTAGAAAAGAGGAATCTATCCAAAGCGCTGCATCAGGCTGCCATTATTCTTTGATAATAGCTTCAGTGTAGCCGTATACCTTTACGTTAAGGCTCCGTCTTCGTATGCGCCATCTTTTGTGTTCGTACGCACGCCTGCCTGGAAGCTTTGTTTGCTCACCTGTGTCACATGACCTTCACCGAATATATGCATCTCCGGCGAAAGCGATTAGAAACACATAAGCGATTATTCACAGTTTGTTTACTCAAAAGCCGCACCAGGACGGCCGAGATACAAAGCGAAGATCATACTATCCGTCACGTGAGTACTTTAGCATGCGTCAGCTCCTGTGCCTCTCTAATTGGCCTCCTAAGCCTCTTAAGTAGCCGCTCAAATGGTGTCGGCCGTCCTGGATAAACAACATAAAAACAGTGTGCGCCGACGCCGGAGACGCTTACAGTCGCGAACGGCAACCCGCTGAACGTTGCATCTATTAGGAAACAAAGAAAGCTTTAAGGGGTTAATGAGCCGTCTGCTCGGTAACACCCTAACGGGGGAGGAGATTGACTTTACTGTGGAGAGCAATGGACAACACACATAACACAGCCTGCATCTGCATTTGAGTGCGGCACAGATTGTACCGCGGGGATTACAGATACACGTGCGCACAGGCGCACACACACACTAAACACAGTAGTGAACTTTGGTTTTTGAGCCAGCCAAAGAATGGGAAAATGAAGCTTCGCGATGCTTCATGAAGGAGTCCTTTACTCTATATGGAATGCTCTGTTCAAAATGAAGCTGAAATTGTTATTTTGCAGTGTTAACAGTGCTATCTAGAGGACTCCAAAAAATACTTCATGAAGCAAAGTTGAAGGTTTCCATAATAATAAAGTAGGCAATAAAACGTACGAACGCAATTTGTACGTACAAATATGTTTCGCATGACTAATGAATGAAGAGATTTCAGAGTACGTGCGCGTTTGTGTGACGGGTCATGACTAGAAGGGCCAAGATGAGCGCTAGCTTGTTGTTGTTTGTTAGAGGCTGGCAGACAGAGAGAGGAGCTCAGCAGGGAGTACTCTGCTGTGGCTTGATAAGAGCCACAGGGGCACAAGCTTCATCTAGTTGCGCTTGATCAAAATGAGCGCCAAGCCTCAACGGACTGCTTGCGAAACACACATTTGCACACGTAAACACGCGGACGAATAAATCAGCAGCCCTGTCACTTTAATGCAATCGGCCACGTATGTTCTACTTTGCCTTTATTTACAGTATCGTCTCATTTATCCAAATATATAGCATTAGCATTCTTACTAAATGCAAAAATACCGTCTTACTAAAAATTGGGGCTTTGGTGACTGTGACCTTATGAAGGGATTTTTTTGCATACTCTAACCCTCGATTCCTCCAACTACTTTTTCTTCATCCCTTGCTCTTGTTTTCCACATGGCAGATCTTGGCAGCATGCAAAATTCAGGACTTAATGGAGGAAAGCTAAGCCCCGCGCAGAGGATAAATGCTATACTTCCTCCAAGAGATTTCTTTCGTGCGATTCATTGATGCAAAAAAAACACGCGCAGAGCAAGCACCGTGATAGTATCATTCGAGTGGACACTCACAAATAAAAAGCCACCATCAACTCATTAAATCTTTGTGCCTAAGTCTTAACTTTTCATCTGATCGTTATTTAAACCCTTTTTACGTTATATTTTGAAGAGTCCAGCCATTCCATAGCATTTCTCTATTGATATTTTTGTCTTTTTTGCAAGTGTTTGGCAAAAGGAGGGTCAAAAAATGATCCTCGATGAATGAAGTATTAAAGTCATTACTTAAGGTCATTAGTGCGACAATAATCAATGACTTGAGTACCTCGAGTACTCATCAATTACTCTTGTACTTTTGTACCTCACGTAATCAATTAGAGTAGAGTAATATATGAGTTTAGTTGACACTTAATAGCTAAAATAATCAATAACTTGAGGGTTACATTAGCCATTGATTCCTCCATTACTTAATTTTTAAAATGAGTGCCATTTTTAGCCAAACACTTGATAAAGAAGGGAAAAAATGTCAATAATGATCTGGGACCGAATGCCTGAATGCAAAACTATGTCTTTGGGATTGAAGGAATTAAGTAGTGCAGCAATAGTAGTAGTTATAAGTGATCGTTTCCTCATATTTGTTTATGGGAAAATATCAGAGGTGGGCATTTTACCAAAGTTTTGGTTTGGTTATTTATGACTTACTTTTGACATTGAGATACATGGACTTGCTGACATCAGCCCCAACATCGTTGCTCACTCGACATAGGTAGAAGCCGCTGTCTTCTTCCAGCACATGTTTGATGAGCAAAGAGCCGTTGACCAGCACCTCAATGCGAAAGCCTGAGTTGAGGGCGATGGGTTTGAATTGAGGGACTCCAGCGCCTGTGGGAAGCAAAACATCAATAATCCACCCGTTAGATTAATTGCAGTTATTTGTAAATTTGTTTACTTGGTCTCTAGGACTACATTGACTGCACAGTATTGACAGCAATATGAAGCTTCATGAAGCACCTGGTTGGAGCATCTAATTTTTTTTTTTACTCCTTTAGATGGTGCACTTGGTTTAAAAAACAAAACAAAACAAAAACTAGTGCAATGTATTAAGTTTGAACCAAACGTGCAATGCCTCAGAGTCAAAAACTATTTTAAGTGCTTCACGAAGCTTCGTTTGTTGTATATACTACACATGACTACTGTCAACCAGTTGAACTCATGAGGTATACTTACTGTAATCAATTTTATTGATTGTTTGGCTAAGCAACAAAATTGGCAGTCCCATCTCTAACTATTTGCTAAATTCTGACCAATCTTTTGGTTGTGATGGGGATATGAAGTCTCATGAAGCAGTTGCGATATTGTTTTACTCCTCTAGATGATGCTCTTGGTTTCGAAGAAAAAAGCTAGCACAATGGAAATGCACTACATTTCCTTAGATGTTTAAACCAAGATGTCATCTACAGGAGCTAAAACGTATCGCAAGTGGTTCATGAGGCTTCGTTTTCCAATTGCTAATCTTTTGGGTAATAAAACCAATACAAGCTTAACCAACTAGATTGACATTTTTTTAAACCTGTCTGTTTTTAGCAAGATAGAATGAATGTTGTCAATAAACTCACCAAACATTTTTATTCTGTTAGGATATCGATTCCTTGGTATATTTTATATGACTTTTTTTAACAGGTCTTTATGAATTAAATACGCAACAGATGAGGACAAAACAAGGGAAACACTCAAAACGATCGTGATGCATAACATTTTTTTGATGCGTTTTCGAGTGCAGAAAGTAAAACAAAAAAAAAAAAAAGACATTTCACGTATCGTTTTTTACGTGAATTCACGATATCTTGCAATGTTTGCCCCTGGCCTCTGTACATATTTCCAACAACCACATGAAATTATTACATCGGTTCTTCATCTTTTATTTGGATTTGAGTGGGCGGTTTATACATTCAACCTCATGGCAGTCAATGTTTTGGCTCTTATGCTTATAATCATTGCAGCGCAGAGGATTAATCTTGCCCAAGGATAAAAAAATATATATATTGTAACACTAAAATAACTTGCGTTTAGGCATGTATCCTACAGACTGTATATGCAGGAAGGCCATGGTATTTATTTATGACTTTTTTTTACCTTTGGAGTATTCCCACTGGATGGTAGGAACAGGATAGCCTTCAGCTGAGCAGTTGAGAATCACAGCTTTACCGTAGATGCCATCCTGGTCCTTTGGTTGCACCACAAATTTTGGAGGAACTGCAAATCAAGCATCCCTGTTAGATTCGGCCATCTGTTTTCAAAACGGGTGAACCCCAACCCGTTAAATGTCACGCCGAACTCAATCCATTAGTCGGTCAATAGAAAGATTTGTCAATGTTTTTAAATAGGTCGATGTGAACTCCAGTGACGTTATTTGGGTCGTCACCCATTAAGTTGAAGTTAAGTTGATTTTTTGGGGGGAGGGGGGAAATAGAATAAAATTTAGAACACGCAACGTGTCTCAAATGTTGAGCATGTTAACAGGATGTGGCTTTAGGTCTCTGGTTAAGGGTTGTTTTTCTTAGAGGTCAATTTCAAAGTCAAATTATTGATCAAAAGGTCAAGTTCCCAAATTATGCACCAAACTAAATGATCGCGTACTTAGTTGCTAGTAGGCCTTGAGATTTAAGGGCTCTTTGCTAAAAAGGTCAAAAGTGGGTGGGCCACTACGCCCAAACCCCACCTCCAACTGACCTAAAATTTTAGATTTCACGCTGCGCCATCGTTATCAACAAGTACACCGAGTTTGAAAGAAAAACAACATTGGCCTGTTAAATAATTATCCTCTTGGTGTCGATTTCCACCCCGTCGATCTAGACATCTGAAAAAAAAGCATTTAAAAGACACGAAGGGGCTAAAAACGATTGCCGGTTGTCAAAACCGGAGTGGTTCAAAACGCCGCGTTCCGAAATGCTTGCAAAAGGGATTTTGTTGATGGCAAAGTTTACTTCAGGGACCCGTATGACCGCCGACCGTGATTTGGCAAGAACTTACCGGACGATATACAAAAATGTTTTGCAGGGCTCACCTCGGACGATGAGCTGACTCTGATGCTCCACGGCCGCAGCCTGGTTGCGCGCGATGCAGGTATAGTTGCCGTTGTGCATCAGGGTGAGATTGGAGATGCGAAGAGAGCTGGTGAAATCGATGTTGTCGATGGTTACTCCGAGACTGGCCGGGATGGGCCGCCCGTCCTTCTGCCAGGTGATGAAGACCGGCTGGTCGCCTGACATCACCACGCAGGGGATGAAAACGCGCTGGCCGACGGAGAAGCGAGGGAACTCAAAAGGATGGATTGTAGGAGGGACTGCCGAAAAGAAATACAATTACGGCGGAGAAAGCATTTTTGACTGATTAATATAAACAAATGATCATGAATAAAATAGTATCAATTATCTCTCAATGAATTTCTATAAGTGTCAAAAATATGCAGATTTTCACTATTTTCTGGCTGGTCTGCTAACTTTTCCATGCAAGCAGCAGTACAAAAACAGTAAATAAATTATAACAGGAAAAAAACTTGCATGACATCTCAGAAAACCAGAAAGATGTGGAAGGAAAAGACCTAAAAATGGTCAAAATGCTTCACGAGGGATATATGAGTGCTTTCAAGCAATTCAAATAAATGGCCAAATGTTTCATAGTTATCTGCGATTAATCTCATTGTCTCAAAAAAACAGTAAATAAATTATTACCGGAAAAAAAAAACTCGCATGGCGAGTCAGAAATTCAGAAAGCTATGGAAGGAAAAAACCCGAAAATGGCCAAAAATTCTTCACAGGGGATATATTAGTGCTTTCAAGCGATTCAAATGAATTGCCAAATTTTTCATAGTTATCCGCGACTAATCTCAATTTGGAATAACTTGTCCATGAAGCTTGTAACATATTTACATGAGCAAAGTCTTGGAATGGACAAAACAAAAATCATCAAATAAAAAACGTATTTTGTTTCAATGACAGTTGCAATTGCTTTCTTTTTTCCTGCGTTTATGAAACGACCACCTCGTCCTAACGATCTCCTTAACAGTTTGCGCACAGTATCAAAACATTAAAGTGCGACATGACAACAAGCGGCGAATGCATTTGACGCTTATTCTCACTCTCTTTACTTCCCTGGGGAGACTGCGGCCATCATGAGAACCAGATGAAAATTAATGATTTGAAATAACATTGGAATAAGCGCCACTTCAACGCTTATTTAATTCACAACAAAATAGACATAATGGACTCCTGGGGATTCCCTCTTTGCAGCGGCGGAATGCTAAACAGCCCGGAGGCAAATTAGCTGAGGGAATGGCGCCGCGGCCTCGTCTATGCTGTGTGATTCCACTCTCGCGGGCTCGTTAGCGCGTCGAGACCCGGCGGAGAGCGTGAGAGAGGGAAAAAGGGGGGTTGCCCATCCAGCCTTTGAAATTATGCAGTGTCATTGTGGAAAGATAGCCGTGCGAGGTTATCGTCATCCGATCTGCTCGCCGTCGCTGAATATTCGGATGAGCGTGATAAACCGGCCGGGATGATGGATATGCTGCTTTGATATCAGGAGGAGGATTTCCCTTGGAGGTTGAGAGTAGGGCTGGGCAAAGAGTCCAATTCTTTCAATTCATTTCTCATTTACGATAAGAGAGGATTTTAAACATTTGCGGAGTTGCAAATGTGAAATTTTGCAAAGGGTGGTCAATAATTTTAGCAGTAAAATGTTAATAGTGTTTTCCTTCCATCCATTTTCTAGAGCCGCTTATCCCCACAGGGGTCGCAGGCTTGCTGGCGCCTATCTCAGCGTATTGGTTGAAAAAAAATACTTGGGAGTGAATGTCTGGTCCCGCAAAAACGTAAAATGACATCTTTGGGATTAAATGAGTTTTTTTCTCCAACTAACTCATTTTTTGCACATAAAATTAAAACTTTAAAAAAACACAGTTTTCACTTGCAACTGTGCTGAAGACCAATCAGGGTACAGGGTATGAATGTCACATGACTAATAGGTGAGCCATGATTGGTCATTATCCAAGCAAGCCTCGGGCAAAAGTAAAGTCATTTTCAGTTGACAGAAAATGGGAAAAAAGTGTTTTAAAGGTATTAATTGGATATGAAAAATAACAGCAGATTAATCCTAGACAAAATAAGATTTTTTTTACTGACAAAAAAGGCAAAATAAATTAATAAAAAGTATCCTTTTAAGCAAATTATGTCCGAACTATTAAAGTTATATTTCTGTTAAAACGGATTTGAAGTCAGTAATCATTATTTTGGATTGAAAAACAACCTTTGAGTAAACGTTATTGGCTTTATTTCTTCCAATAAAATAAACCACAATCATAATATCATTTCTTCCATGAAAATACACTCTGATACGAGTCATCCCGAACGACCGAAGGAAAACGGAGACGTGTACGCTCCTTTTTTGACATGTCAGATTGAGAGCGATCACGACGGATTACCGTAATGCTGCTTTACGAGCGAGCTACGCTGTACACGTCGGACGGAATCCATACCTTTCACAGTGACATAGACGCTCTGGTGTGTGGAGAGCTGAGGCTGCACCAGCACATTGCACGTGTATTCGCCTTCGTCCACGTCCTTCTGCACATCGAACAGCTTCAGGGTGCCGTTGTTCTCGAATGCACGCTGCCGGTGGTTGTACGGTAGCAAATTGGAGTCCTTGTACCATTTGATGGAGTAGTAAGGGTAGCCGATGACACGGCAGTGAATATACATGTCCCGCCCAGCGATAGCGGTGAGATTTTTCATCGGTCTGATGCTGGCAGGCCCTTGAAGGACACATCGGAGAGACAACCCTCTTAAATTGATTTTGAGGCTGTAGAACGTGTTTTTAACCTAACACAAATTTGACATGCCTTGATTCATTCTGACTTTAAAGTCCCTTTTTTTTTTTTTTTGTTTTTAAGGCGCCCACTTAGTCTTGCAGTTATCGAGTATTTCAGAAAATTTGGATTGGATAGTGAATGTGGATTGGATTGGATACAAAAACTTTTTTTTTTTTTTTGCTTGGTGCGAAACAATTAACACAGATGCCCACTTTGTTATAATCGACCAACTTTTTGTTAAATACGTTTTCGATGATAGCAGAACACTACGTTCTTCTCGAGAAACATTAAATTTTAGACAAATTTGAGCGCATTTGAGCGCTGTTAGCTAGCAGTTGTTATGCTTAAACAGCACATTTGAGTCAGCCTAAAAAGGGATTAGTGTACAAGTGGACAAGTGTACAGTCTATTATGTCTATCACGCCAGCCTATATAGAGCACTTGAGCGCCGCTAGCTAGGAGCTAATTTATACTCGACACAGCTAAAATAGAACTCGAGCCACTGGTAAACACTAACCATATGTTAATATCAGGAAAATTAAGTTGTTTGCCGGCACCGTGAATCGGCGATTGAAAGTGATTTCAGAACAACATTATCTTGATTAAATTCGGAATCGGGAGGAGTAGCGCAGAAAACCGATTCAAGCCGTTAAGCCGCAACATGCTGCCAGGAATAACTTCAAAATAAAAGCCTATCAACATTTGTGTCCATACATTATCTGGTAAACTAAGGTTAATTTTTACCGATCATATTTTAACCAAACGTGCTAGCTGAAATGTGTTGTTTCAGCAGGGGAATTCATCTCATAGACCTTGAGGATTTGGAAAAATATTTCCATCACCAAAAATGTGATCGTTTATAACAAAGTGGAAACGTGTTATTCGGTGTTTTGTTTTCATAATTTGCCTTTCACCAAGCAAAAAAATTACAATTTCTAATTTTATCCGAATACTCGATACTAGTTAGAATTTTCTGTAGTCTATCCAGCCCTATTTGCGATCACCTGCTAGAAAACAGTTTAACCACAACCAATTTGGAACTTAGGCACATTCCGACTGGCTTGTCTCCTTAGCTCGATTAAGGAGCTAACGATGTGAAAAATAGTCATTACGCTCTCACCGCAATGGCACCTTTCGGAGAAAAATCTCCATCGCTCGGCTGCATTTGGCATCCGTTCGACACCACTTTCGGAATGCCCTATTTAGCCTTAAATCATGCATCACTGACCACAATTACGTTCAAGCAACGGCTGTGTAGACAGCAACCTTCTGCAACAGAGAATGACAAGAAGAAGGCGCGGGGAGCTCGAACGCGCCAACGTTGCCGCCACATGACGAGAGCAAGCCGGCGAAGCGCGTCCCTGCCGAGAGCAGATAGCTCGACCGTCATACGCTAGCGTAAAGTAAATCACCCTAACGGCGTCCCCATATAAACCTATCGGTTGGAGCTGGGATGGGTGCGGGGCCTTCAAAAAGATAATGCTGTCACCAGTGATAGATGATAGAAGGCGCAGCTACTCAAAGATGCGCTTATCCTACTCTGACGGAAAAAAAAATAAGCCTCCCTTGAAAATAGAATCCGGTTTTTGACCAATTAAAGCGGGCAGAATAAATCAAGACATGTTGATGTGTATATGTGATGGTGGGTTGGAAGAGTTGATCTGACAAGCACCTCTTACGTTTATTCGCGCCTGGTAGGAGACGGCCCCTGCCGAGTTATTGCAGACGCAGCGATACACCCCTCCGTCCGGGACCTGGGTTTGACTGATGTTGAGGTGGCTGACCACGTGACCTTCGCTGTTGGTGTAGTAGGAAATGCGGTGACGGCTGTCCCGTATAACCGGCTCGTCGTCCAGCGTCCAGGTCACCCTGGGTTCCGGAGTGCCCTTCACCGTGCACGATAGCGACACAAACTCGTTGATGTTGTAGACCTTCTCGCTGAAGGAGGCCAGAATCTTTGGTGTACCATCTGGGTAGCGCAAGCAGAGAAAGACTGATCTTATGTAAGGCTCGTTCGGTGTTACCACCCCACCGCTAACAGAATGCTATGGCTGCTATGGGATGCTATGGCTAAAAATCCAAATGGATGGACGAAAAATCAGAAACTATTATAACCCTGGTAGAAATAATAAAATCAGCCGGGCTCAGGCTTTACTGCTCAAAATCAAATGTAAAAACTGGGCTTTACATAGACACTGCCGAATATAATACAGTGGACCCCCGTGTTACAACGTGACCGACTTACGTTATTTTCACGTCGTGACGTGGAATACTGAGTTTTTCATCCCGTCTTTATGGTATTTTCCCGGATTTGGGCCCAAAACAACTGTCATGACCCTAGGGGCTCGGCTGTATTTGTGTTGTTACTGCGTAATTCAAAGTTGAAAGGGTTTATCTCGTAACACGGGGGCCCACCGTACACTGTATTGAGATGGTGGATAATCCATTTTAAAACCGGAAAAGAAAATGAGCAAATGATTTGACAGATTCTGACCTTCTAATATGACCTGGACAAAGTCCTGGGCGGACATCTTGCCATGTCTGGCAAAGCACTGATAGGCACCTCCATCGCTTTTGGCCATCCCGGCCATAACTAGGTTTTCCCTGTTTTGACCTGTCATCCGGACGCTGTTACTGGGGTAGATGAGCTCGCCGTTCCGATACCAAGACAGCTGGTACTCTTCGGAGCCGGTTACACCGCAGGAGAGGGAAACCTGGCTACCGACGCTGCCCTTCACTTTCCGGGGGCTCACCACAACTTTCAGGGTCTCTGTAGGATAGGAACGTTTTAGCTTATTTTCCGTCACTCTATTTTATCTCGGAAGATTGGTTATAAACAACGATTGCTCGCCGCTGACCTTTTACCAGGAGCCTGCCAACCACTTCGGCATTGCCGTAGCCGTTCCACACCTCGCAGACATATGTGCCAGTGTCGCTGGGTTGGGCTCTCTCGATGAGCAGCCCCGTCACACTTTGTCGGTATCTGGTGTCGGGCTCCAGGGGCCGGTTGTCCTTCAGCCAGCGATACTTGGGTGCGGGGTGACCCGAGGCCTTGCACGGCAATTCCACTCGATGAGAAGCCATCACTTCACGCCGTTCAAAGCTGTCCAGGATGTGTGGTGCTGAGTTGGTGGGATCTTCAAGAAGAAGCAAGATGAGAGCAACTTTATGAGCAGTTATATGTCAGTGCTAGTTTGCCTGCTTTCTTCCTTAAGTTTGCATTCCAATATGAAACATTTACCGTAAAATTCGGACTATTGGGACACAACTTTTTTTCTCATGATTTGAGCCCTGTGGCTTACGTGCAGTTTTTTTTTACAAGCCACCAGGGGGCAATCCACCGTACATATGTGTATATGATTGTTAAAATGAGAAAAAAATGATTGTAAAAAAGAAATCAAGGATGAAGCACAAAAACACACAAGAAGGGCTCTTTTTCCCTATACAAAGAGATATAATTAAAAAAAAATGCTCATTAGTATCATAAATATTCCCAGTGTATGATAAATTGCAGTGTGTCACTTCAAGTCTGACAAAAATCTACTTTTTTCCTGTCTGCAGAAAGGGCATATTTTGTTCTTACCCACCTCCCCCCCCTCCAAATATGTCACCGTTGATCTAATGACCTTTATCAGATGTCACACCCTCTTTAACGCAAGTGTTTTTATTCTGTCGCTTTCAAATGAGCCACACATATGTTCAGCCCCCCCCCCAAAAATAAGAAAACGTTTTACATCTTGGTCATTGATGCGTAACTTTTATGTCGTGCAGAAAAGATCACCATTAAAATTGCACGCAACTTTTTTCTTCTTTGCTTTTGAAATGAATTACCTGAGACAATGAGTCGGGCACTATTGCTCTGCCGGGTCTCCCCTGTGTATCGATGTCGTGTCATACACCTGTAGTTGTATAGTCCATCTTCCATTTGGACGTCCAGGATATACAGGGCTCCCGTTGATGTGATGAGAAATCGTGACACTGTAAAGAAATGAATAGATCATTAGCCTTCCAAGATTTGGAAACAGAAAGCGGATTTATATATATATATATATATATATATATATATATATATATATATATATATATATATATATATATATATGTGTGTGTGTACAGAGTCAAGAATCATGGGAAATATAAGTCCCAAATGTGTTTATTTTTATCACAGGAAAGAAAAACACATAATATCCATTCATTGTCATGACTTGCTTTCTTCCTTTTCGGAAAAAAAAAGGAAACCAGAGAAAATGCAATATTAAAGTCTCTTAGCAAATATTTGCAAGCCAAGCATGGGATTTGGCCCAACGTGATGGCAGTTAGCAAACATCTGCCGCAGCACGGCTCTGGCAAGGCTGTACAACGCAAGTCGTTATCATGTAGCTCATCGCTCTCTCTCGCGCTCTCCAGGGAAACTCTCGGTTCTAATATTCCCGTCTCCTGACTGAAGCGCGGGGACCCCAGGATCACAGAGCGCTTTGATAAAGCAAGGCCATGGTCATGTTAATATTATGCTGATGCTATGCTCATTTACATGAAGCGCAGAGGTACTAAGTGTTTATGAGGAGTAATAAGTAGCTGGTGGCTGCCGGTGCATTTTATGTGCCCCTAAAGATGGAGCGCTCTTTCAAGATGAAGATCAATTCGGGCCACTGCACTATGGGGGTAATTCGGCAATATTGGGAAGGATATCATAATGCGGATTTAAAGAGTGCTCGTGCAGGTCTAATGGAAGCTAATTCATTCGGTGAAGGTGAAGAAAAAAGGAGCTGCTTCAAAACACGACCAAGCAGTAAGTCATGCGTTTGGGCCGCAAATAGAAATGAAATAAAATAAGCATTTCACATGAAGAGCGAGACAGTAGACAGGAAATGGAGGTGGAAAAATAAAAGTCTTTGTATATAAAAGTAACAACAGAGCACGCCGGGATGCGGAACATCCAGAATCCAAACAAAAAACATTGAGCATAATTTGGGCTCAGAAGACTCTAATATATATATATATATATATATATATACATATAAAAAAACAGTTTTGAAGGTGAGAGCAATAAATAGACTGTGAGGACACCACTGTCAGCACATGTTGACCTAATTAGAAAAGTCTAAGCACAGTTGTGATATCCTGAAGGGCTTTTCCCTCCCAGATTGCGGTTGACATGATCTCATGTGTGACTAACCACAAATAAGGTGGGAAAAATTCCTAAATTAGTATGTGATGCTTGGCAGAGGCATTATTCCAAGTTAGTATCATATATACATGTAAATAAGTGCTGAGAAGTTTGTTTCAAAACTATTGATATCATTTTCACGTTTCGGATCCGCAAATATTTCTGATTTGTGTTTTTAAGATTTTATTTGCGATTTCCGCGTGTGTCAAATTTGCGAATATCTAAGATTTTTTGTGTTCTTTAATGCCGAGTTTATCATGACTCCGTTTGTAAATGTTCAAATCCGCTTGTAATTCCTCGAACGTGCGCTTGTGGATTGTTGAGACAAATACGTCACATAAAGGCCCATTCTTCCTCCGACCACCAGGAGGCAGTGTTGCTCTAATTGACACAAACTGAAAAACAAAATACACCCCTAATTTCCATTAAAATTGTTTTCAAATGTTTTGCATTGATACAGTCATTGGAGCAAAACATTCATTTTAGTATTGTTAATCATTCTTCTTTTATTTTGCTAAAGGAGCAGAAGTCGATAAAAGAAGAGCATTTACTTTTACGTTTACTCTTGTTTAAAAAACACATAATTTTCCACCTCGATTTTCAATGAGAAACAAGATCGGGATTTAATTTAGATGGCGACACTGCCTCCTGGTGGATGGAGGAGCAACGAGCCTTTAGGCAGGACTATCAGAGAACAGTGTGGTGTTTGTTCCACAAATAAATGCGCATTTGACAACTCACAAGCAGAATGAAACACTTACAAATTCTAAGTATATGAACGTGTACACAACGGCAATACATATGTAAAAATACAAATACTGTCAGAGTGAATTTGCCATCACTCTTTCCTGAATGCGCTTATTGTCCGCACGCCGTCAACACTGCAGTACGTGTCCTTGCGAGCTAAGGGCATTTCTCTTGATGCTCTGTGGACTTCTGCGGTCCCTTCCAATCGTGCAGACCTATGTGTCCATTTATTTGTCTTTTTGTGCGTAATTTGTGCATGGAGGTGGGTGTAAATGCGTTTATGCAGCAGGGAGCCGCATGGAGGAATGGTCAATAATAACGACTAGAGGCGCTTGACTACGTTTTCCCCTGCTCCTCTCTGCTCCACCTGCTGCATACTAAACACTGTCTGCAGTGTGTGTGTGACAAGGAGTGCCTCTATTTATGTCTGTATTACAGCATATATTTCTGACACGATGGCTTCACTCTTGGCAGGCAATCAGTCCGCTTCTCATCTTTGCTCAGTCGATAGCTTCAATTAATTCCCGTATAAGACCCGAGGGATGGGACGAGATCTCGTACGATCTCGTCGGCCTAGGCAGGTTGGCGCGGAAAAATCGCCATGAATACACAGCAGCGACGCGAAATACTGCGTAGCTTCTGCGCATGCATTTGATGTAGTACTCCTCCGTGCCACAAGAGGCGATAGTCACCGCGTGGTGTACATTTTACGCAATGCGTTGTTCAATGCCTGATGTCACGTCCGTAGTTTTATTAACACGCAATGAACAGACGGTTTTCCTATTCACGCACAATGGATCGAATGCCTGATGTCACGTCCGTAGTTTTATTAACACGCAATGAACAGACGGTTTTCCTATTCACGCACAACGGATCTCCTCGTCTTCATCTGTCCAGGTAGAACGTTAGGTAAAACACCAAAGTTGGGATGTGAGAAAACAAAAGCAATGATGTTACATTACAAACGTTTCGACTTTTGCCCCGCTTGATTTTTCTGTGTGTCACATTTTTTTTTTTTATTGCCTACTTTATTATTTGCTCAATTGTGTGGAAAGTAAGTCCGCTCGGTGAAGTGAACAGAATAAGAATTCTCATCTTGTGTGCTAATTTGCTAGCTAAACAGCCACTCAGATTGAAGATTGATTTGATTGCTTTCAAATCACCGATGTGGTGAAATTTTGAGTTGCGATTGAAGAAAAAGAAGTCAAACAAAAGACACAGACAGTTTGCCTCCTTTTCTTTCCATTTCAACACTGCATTATATTTGCGTAAATTTGCACGCTAGCTTTTTTTTCCGTCTGCCTGTTAGAAAGAAAAAACAAAACAGGAACATTTACATTAGCCAATATTTTATCGTCTGATGGAATTTGTGCCTCGTTCTATCCGTACTGCGTCCAGAAGCAGAGATTTCTTTTTTTAAACTCCACGAAAATAGGAATAAATGAAAAATGTTGACAGCACAAGCTTGATATTTGATTTTTTTGAACGCTTGCTAAGTTGCTAGCACATGTCCCGCCAAAACACACTCTCCATCTAAGAGCGTTACCTTGGCACCTTTTGTGGCTGCAATATTCTATAATTGAGACATAAGTGGAGGGGAGATGAGCCGGGAGTCGGAGGGGAGATGAGACGGAGCGATGCAGAGAGCAAAGAGGAGAGCGAGCGGGAAAATCAAAGATCAAGAAAGGGAGGAGGAGAAGAAGGACAAGCAGGATTCAACCACGCTGTCATCTAAAAATGACTTACAAATTAGCTTACAGCTACGTGCTCCCCGGGAAGGGTGGGAGGGGACGACACAACTTTCATATGCTAATTCGACATCATTCAATGGCAAGGCAGAGCAATTATCTTAAAAAAAAAAAAAAAGACATTCCCGTCTTTTGAACAGATCTCTACAGGAAATCTCTCTTTGTTTCTTGCAGTGTTCTTATTTCATCGCAGTCATACTTTAGTCAGCGTGGCAAAACGATCAGCGCGGTTGCACCTGTTTATAATACAGTTGAACTACGTAGAAGTGGGATGTATCCTTCTTGATGCAAGCGGTCAGTACATGAAACACACATCAGAAGCATACGGCGAGCCCCTGCGTTGTAATTAGACACAAAATGTGATTGGTGGACCGCCTCCATTTTGGTCAGCACATCAATGGGGAAAGGATGTCACCAATTTTCAAAGGCTGTAATAAAAATCAACCGTCATTCTTCCGCTGTGGGCTAACTGACAGTTGCTGTGGTTGCCATGGCAACACACTGGCCACTACTGTTTTTGCAAGCAGCGGCGAGGGGAAGAAGGTGGAATGCAGTCAAGTCTAACCCTGCTTTAGCCATTTTTTTTAGTCTTTTAAGTCATATATGATTTTTACATTCTTTCCTGATAGTCATAATTAATTTCTTTTTCTTATCAGTTCATCCTTTGATTGTTTGTACATTTCTCACTTTTGTTAACATTCACGCATTCCAACCATACATGCCTTTTTTTTTTTCAAAAATTTACAAATATTCCATTTTTCACACCCACAAATCTGCATTCATTTCCTACGGCGCATTCAACAACTTTTCAGCTCATTCCTAAACACGTTTTTCATTTTTAATAATTCAAGTCAGTTTAAATATATTTTTATAGTATATTTTCCCTCTAGTTTCCCCATTTTATGACAAATTCAAACCGCTCCATTTTTTTAATTATTTAGCTCACGCCAAGTAGAACCCTTTTCCACAAACTTCGAAATAAAAGTGTTTCCTTGTTATTTCACATTTTTTTTTTTTTACCAGTTTTCATGATTTAAAGGTAAAATTGAAGTCATCTCTACTACTACATTTTGTACTCAAAAGGGCAAAATAAAAACCTAAAATATTTTTTCTCTACAATTCACATTCACTGCCACTGACGGCTATACGCGTCAACCATCCGTTTTTACAAGACTGGCATTGAAGGAGTCAAACCCGTGCCCTCATTTCCGACCGCACCCGGACTCCGGATTTCACGCAGCCTGGATCCTACCATATCTGCCGGCTGCAGATTGGAGACAAGAGTAAAAGGCCGCTCTTTTCTTTTTTTCCTCTTTATTGCCGTTCCTAATCAGCGGCAGCATCCCTCTGCTCATTAACAAGACACGCGTTAGCCCCGGGCTAACTGCCTCATATGTCAAGTCCAGATAAAGATGTCGTCTTGCGCTCGACTGAATAAAGCGCGCTTTAAAAGTGGATGCAAACGGACCGGCCATGATATTCAAACGGGAAGACGAGCACCAAGCCCGAGGCCAGCGGCCTCCACGTTGGCCCACATTCTTCTGTCTCGTTAAATGGAATCGGGATTTTACATACTTGCCCGTCTTCGGGGCCTTCACATATTTCAAAGGCAATCGAAATGTTGTGATAGGTGGGACGAAAGCGTCCTTCCAGTCCGTTTATCCATTTTTGGTATTTTCTTGTCCTCTGGGTCAGGTGGGGTACAATTCATGGAATGATCGGATACAATTTGTATTTGTTTCTTACAAAACACACTTTCCTCAATTAGTGCTTATCAAACAATTATTTGGGTATTATTTAGTGATTGAAAAAACAAGAAAACAACAGTTACTATAACACAAGTGGGATTTATGTCGCAAAATCGAACAAATGTTTTAGGCTTCTTAGTTTAAAGGGACAATGTGTAAGATTTAGACCGTTTTTTATTGGCGCTGCATTCACCATTGTCCGTAGCTGTAACAGACATGGCACCCCCATGTAATATAAATTAATAAGTAGACCTACGATTATATTTAAAACACGCTGATGATCGCTAAGAACACATTTCTTTGCAAGTTTTTGACTTTTATAATCATTTATTTTATTCCTTTTGAATGAAAAACAGACTAAATCTTACACATTGTCCCTTTAAACCACTGCGTCACTACTACTATTACTATATAACAAGGTTTTGGATTAAATGACAATTTGAATACATATTTTTGGGTTCTTTTTTGTCCTTCATGCATTGTTGAGGTAACGGGACTCCGTATCGGTAAATTTGCAAAATCGGGTGGAAAATTCATGTGATGGGGACATCCCTAATTTTTGAGCAAGCTTTTTGCGTCTTGATTATTGAGGTCTTTTTGATAGTTTTGCTGAAAATGAAACATTTTGTAAGGCTTCCATTTAAACGAGCGAGGTCTCATATCGCTGGTGAATAGCGTTGTGTTTTATAAAGCCGTCATCAGCACTTTTCCAATCATGAATTTTCTTCTGTTTTGAAACTACAGCAGAAGCTTTTTGCGAAGACAAAACGTTTAGTTCTGCAAACGCGATCGAACAATGAACAGCGCTCGCCGACCGTTTATGTGTGTGGGGGAGGGGCTTTGGCAAATATTGCCGCACAATGGCCGCTGGTCATGTGACAGCTGCGTCTGCACTTTTTTTTTTTTTTAATCAAACAAAGATTTGTCAGCTGAAGTCACAACTGCAGACAGACATTTTTTTTAGACCAAAAAAAATACAACATATAAAGATGTGTATTATCTCCGCTGTTAATTGGGCTGTGCGGGCAATAGAATTAGCCAGTAAGGGAATGATGATATTAGCGCCCCGATGGTTGCATGTTTACAATGCTATCATTGGCCTCTCTTTGGCCAACAATAAATGAAGCAGTGTTGAGCCTCAGCTGTTTAATCATGAATATTCATCATCTGTGTCTCTGTGTGAAACCTCTGTGTATGCATGTTTGTGTAGCGCTCTGTGTGTGTGCTACGCTGGCAGGCATTAAGGAAGCTATTAGTATCTCCTCCATCACAATGTCCGACTTTGTTTATGTGGCGAGTCGTACGGACAACTGCAAATAGAAAGGCTTAAACGTTTAACTCGTGGTTAAATAAACGCGTTTTATTATGAGTTTAAATCAGCAGGTTTTGAACATTGAACCTGTCAGCAGCAAAAAAAAAAAATTTTACGCATGCAATTCTACCAATCGCTCCAAAAACGAACAATTGTTGGTTTGTTGTTGCTAGATTAATTAATTTCCCTCTATGCAGTCATTAAAAAAAAAAGGCAATATCTCGACGCTTATGCTGTGTTGGAGAAAAAAGTTGACCAAGTGGGGTGTGTCCATTTTAAAAAAGAAAAGCCTTACATACTTATACTGTGTTGGAGAAAAAAGTTGACCAATTTGGGTGTTGATTTTAAAAATGGAAAGCCCTACATACTTATGCTGGGTTGGAGAAAAAAGCTGACCAACTTGGGTCCGTCCATTTTAAAAATGAAAAGCCTTACATACTTATGCTGGGTTGGAGAAAAAAGCTGACCAACTTGGGTCCGTCCATTTTAAAAATGAAAAGCCCTACATACTTATGCTGTATTGGAGAAAAAGGTCGACCGAGTTGGGTCGATCGATTTCAGAAGTAGATCAACTCTAAGCTCCGCTGGAATCAAGTTTGCAGAAACATTTTGACATCGACTCCAATTCAATTGAAAAAAAGAGTGACACAAACAAAACAATATTCAATTACTGTAAACCAGTGCAGTAATTGAAAAAAAAAAAACTGTTGCAAAAACCATTTTTTGAACCATACGACAATAGCTTGACCGCAAAAGCATCCCATTTGGAATTCTGGAAGAGGAACTTGGATACAGTGCTCATTTGTGTTTCCAGGTAATTTGCAGTGGCAAGTGGAGCCGTCAGTGGAGTAAAGCAGAGGGGGCAAGAAGAGGATTAGATAATCAAACAGTGTGCCACTTTAAATAATCTCTGGATCCTCTGGGGGAGGTGAGACTTCAAGCTGGAGCCCTTCCGCTTTAATTGTCTGATTTTCCCATCATTATCGTTGAGGGCTTCAGTAATTCAGCCTTATTAAATATTCAGGAGTCACACTGAGGCCGATGACAGCGAGGGAGGCGGCAAAATGATGAAAGTAAAAAAAAAATCAAAAATAATGAGTGAGTGGGAAGCAAATGTGGCTGTTAACAGATGAGAATAACACTTTGGGATTATGACCCGCCATGTGCAGCGCAATTGCTCTTAATTTACCGTCATTTGATTTTGCTCAACTGACTACCTTGTACATATCAGCAATAGAGAAGAATACTTATAGAAGTATGTGATTACATTTTTAAAATAACAGGAACTCACATGCTGTAAATTGACTATTTTATATATATATATATATATATATATATATATATATATATATATATATATATATATATATATATATATATATATATATATATATATATATATATATATATATATATATATATATATATATATATACATGACCCTAATGACTACTGTGATTATAAGCAAACAATTTAAGGACGCAAGCAGGCAAGATTTTAACGGTGTTATTAATGCAAGAGAGCATTTCAGGCATACGCTCATTAATTTTTATAGGAAGTGCTACACTGTTGGACAATATTAGTGTTTGAAAGTTCAACCACAGGGCCATGTTGATTTCACAGCCCGTTTATCTGCTTCACATCTCTTGAGGACTGCAACACACGATCTTTTTTTTTTTTTGGGGGGTGACTCTGAACTATGATGAAATTGTCCCGGCAGCCGCCGCCCATAAATACGATGATTCCATATCTTCTCTTATTATGTTGCTATTCCATTTCCTCGCCTTGCCTTGCCTTGTGTGTGTTTGTATCCCATCCCCCACGTGTGAGTGCAGAGCTCGCAGCGGTCAAGCCGCTGGACAGATGCGCCACCTGACGAATATCAATCAAGGTTGCCACGGAGACAGAATCAGGCTCCCCTCTCTTTGCCTTTTTTTTTTGCCCCTCTGACATGGTTCGTTTCAGTTGTTTGTTGACTAATCATGATTTGTGGATGTTTGCTGTAAGTTATGATGTAAATATGATCCTTTAGTCAAATTTATTAGCACTATTGAGGTTTTATTCATGGAGTAGCCCAAGATTTGACTGTTTATATTCCAAACATTCATTTAAAGGTTGGATTTAATAAATAAAAAAAAAAATCCTGCATATAATATTCACGATAATGTATACTGATTTACTGTAAGAGAGTTTTTACATAAACCTATCGGAACAAAAATGATCTCATTCTATCCCAAAGACGTATTTTTATGTATCTTTCATGGGTAGGAATCCACTCCTGTGTATGTATTTATTTTCAAGATTTCAGGGTAACCGAATGAGTGAAGTATAGTTAACTATTGTAAACATGTCTTGCGAAACACTTATCCAACATTCTGCTACTTTTGCAAAACGCTGATTTCACGACGTAGCTTATTTCGAAATAGTCATCAAAGTAGTATGATAAAAACAAATCAAGTTATTTTTCTTATCATTTCTAGAATCAGGTTCTTTTTCAAACCCTGTAGCAACATCTCTTCTCGGTTTACTAGGTGTGAGGATCCATGTTTTCCTTTTCTTGCCATTGCTCCAATTTAGCTTCCCATACACATTTCGTCTTTGGGCAGCCGGCCCTCCAGTAGCGCCGCTAAGCAGCGAGATGACTCCCCGTAGGCTCATGGTTATTGGCATCAGCGGCACGCCAGCCAGCGGAGGGTTAAGTAAATATTGGGCGAAGCGGCTGCTCTCGGAGTACCGTCATCTGCCTGCGTTCCTGCCTGGTCCCGGGCTCATATAAATCACGTGCAGCAATTAGTGCCACGCCGTCCCGCTGCTCTCGTTAAATAGCCCCGCTTGCTGACGAGCAATGTGTGTGGAACAACCCCGGCCTGCAAAGACGGATGGATGGATGAGCGTGTGTGTGTGTGTGTGTATGGATGGATGGACGGACGGATGGATGGATGTGGCTAATAACTGGATGGATGGCTGTAGCCGATGACTGAGTGGATGGATATACCTTTTGACTGGATGCATGGATATGGCGAAAGACTGGATGGATGGATGGATGGATGGATGGATGGATGGATGGATGGATGGATGGATGGATGGATGGATGGATGGATGGATAGATGGATGGATGTGGCTAATGACTGGAGGATATGACTAATGAATGGAAGTATATGGCTCAAGACTGGATGGATGGATGGATGGATGGATGGATGGATGGATGGGTAGATGTGGCTAATGACTGGAGGATATGACTAATGAATGGAAGTATATGGCTCAAGACTGGATGGATGGATGGATGGATGGATGGATGGATGGATGGATGGATATAACTAATGACTGAATGGACGATGGATGGATGGACGGATGGATGGATGTGGATAATGACTGGAGGATATGACTAATGAATGGAAGTACTGTATATGGCTAAAGACTGGATGGATGGATGGATGGATGGCTGGATGGATGGATGGATGGATGGCTGTTATTACTGCTGAAAATCTGATCATACTGAGAACCTGTGCCATAACTCAATACCAAATACGGTGTCGAAATCCAGTGACGGTACAGTAATACAAGCTAAATGTTACCATGTCAAGAAAATGGATGAGGCCATCCAATCCAAGAGATCAGCAGCTGTACAGAAACTCAATTAGCAAACTACTAAATCTACACAACTACACAACTCCTGAACAAAAAACTCAACCGATTGAAAAATGGGTGCCGCGCTCCTCTCATTTAGCCAAGCGCATATGCATAAAACAGCATACGACATGATGACTTGGCAGACGTCTTCAAAGTCTTACTCAACGATCACAGGGCCGATTCCCACCATTCGTCATGTCAAGGCCATAATATGAAATACCAATTAAAGCTTCGGTGTAATTTAGCTGACAACGTGACAACAGCGTGAGAGGACAAAAACACTGGCTGCTGAAATCGCCATCAGCACCCTGATTACCATATTGCTCTAAATTATCACCATCACCGGGGGAGCATTTAGCATGCAGTCATCCGGGGATTTCAACAAAAAAAAAAAATAGCCTCACAAATAATGTCAGAATGGCTGTAATTGATTTATATTCTCTCTCTTTGATGGTGCTACCAGTTGCTGCAGAGCCCATGGTAATTAGGAGGTAATGAGGGAATAATTGGGCATCGGGCACATCCACAGACGAGAGCGCAATGAGAAGCGACGGACGCGTTCAGGTGCGGAATAACTGGACATTTCTGATGGCGGAGATGCTGCAACTGGAGCAAATAGGCTCTCGCTCCTCTGGCAACACCACCTGACTGCCACGTTCAGACAATAAGGCCGGGGGGGGAAGGGGAGGGGAACAAAAACGAGGGGGGGACAGAAGAGGGGGATGGGGAGCAGGTGGAGAACGGTCCGACTTGTAACGTGAACATAAAAGAAGAACACAGTCCCGTGCTTTATATGACTTTCTTTTCATTTGAACCTTGAGCAGTACATATAGCATACACAATATTTCAGATAGAAATGTGACGTGCTTAAATCTTTTAAACCCCTCCCATGAAGAAAAAAAAAAACTCCTCGCTGTAGATGTATTCTGTTTAGATGCTTTATGAGAGGGAGAGGGAGAGAAAGGTGAGCTGGTTACTGTGGCAACTAGGAGAGTGACTCCTGGCCTTACGCTTATTTGGGGGGGGGGGGGGGGGGGTGCTACCGAGGGGAGGGATGGTGATGGTGGTGAGTTTGGAGGGGATGGATCAGAGGGAGGTGTCAGTGGGTTAGCGCGCACACAGAGATTCACCCTCTTTTTTTCTTTTCTCCTTTTGATTCTTTCTTTTTTTTTTTTTTTTTCCCAGTGTGGCAGAAGAACAAAAGATGCTGTCTTGTGAATGGTGGTCGCTCCGGATTGGATTAACAACCTCACTTAGCTAGCTGCTCTCATGGCCGCACACCTCCTTACTCTTCGTATGCGTGCGCTTCCATGATTAAGCCTACCGCTGATCATCAGCCACAATTTTGCGCTTCAGCCCAATGCTGTCAATGAACTGTGATCTGTAGTTAATTGATCTAATTAATCTTGTTTTAATCTCACCTAAAAATCTATGAGAAAATCCTTCCAGAGGAGTTTTTTTTTTCTACTTTAGATACATTGTGTCATTGTGGCAAAATTTCAGTCATTCATTTCCCTTATGTGAGAACGATGCCAAATAATTAGAAATCGCTAATGCTAATCACCACTGCTAACCAGTTTTGTTGTTGTCTAAAACACGATGATGAATATTGGGTAGTTCTATCCTTTCATTTCATGCTCAACTTTGGTGGAATGTAAAAAAAAAAAAAAAGAAATTAATAAAATGTCATCATCGCAGCCCTAGTTGTCCCAAGTGCTGGCTACAACCAGTTTTCTTTTGTCAGTAATTAGACAATGACATCATCTTGCTCATGTGGTGTTCACCACTTTAGTTTGGCAACGAGCTTTGCCATAGCGCATTACGTTTTCATCTTTGCTGCTATCGTAAGCTGCGGCTGCAGTCGCAGCTGAATGCTTTGCATTGATGCGGTAAGCTAAAAATGCATTTTAACAGGACATTTCTTTTAGGTTGAATTTACCATTCCTCAAATTCAGTTAAATTTGCCATTCATCAAATTGAACTCGCCCTCGACAGGAGCCTATCGGACTCCTGATATGTTAAACACAATGACGGCCTATGACTCATAAATATAGTGTTGATTTGATATTCAGCATTGAAACTCATCACTCATATTCCACTTTTTCCAGAAGTGCTAGAATTTTTGAGGCGTGTTGTGGTGACAAGTGCAAGAGGATCGTAAGTAGCCCCTGACCTTCTGACAGGAGCTCAGAGAGAAACAGACTGCCAGAGACAAACAAAGCCATGGGGTGTGTGTAATGACTATGCTGCCCCCTGTGGTGGGGATGACCTTATAAACAACAACAGACTGTCACTATTGCAGTGCCTACTGGGAGATGCCCTCTGTGCAAGGTCAAATGCCTGAAACTTACTGGACGAGGGACATTTAGCATGCAAAGAAGTCTACAACTAGACATTCCAAGGTTCTCGCTTGTCTACGTCATATTTTATGCTGTTATTTTTATTTTTTTATCTATCTATCTATCTATCTATCTATCTATCCATCCATCCATCCATCCATCCATCCATCCATCCATCCATCCATCCATCCATCCATCCATCCATCCATCCATCCATCCATCCATCCATCTATCTATCTATCTATCTATCTTGGGTTGAAGGACACCTATGAACACACAAAAGTAAATAAGACATTCCCCTAAATAGCAAGTGGCTAAATTGTTTTTAGTTTTTTTTTTTTTGTCTGTTGGTGTGAATAGAATGTGAATACATCCTAAACCTCGACAGCCAAGTCGTTGAAGTGAACCAGCGGCGCAAATGAGGCAATATATTTCCCATGATGGCACTGCATGCATATTGTACACCAAATCAAAAGCAAAGCTTTTTTTTTGCCACTTCCAAGTCTTTTGCTGTTTATTGGGCGTGTATTGCATTGATGCACGTGTTGTTAACATACCCCCCAAGACACACAGTGTCACAAATTCTAAATGAGCGCTTTATGAAACGAGACGAGCTTTACTGTGATCTCAGCCAGGCGTTTTGAATCAAACGCGCATCCTCGTGTTTCAAGGAGGACTTTCATGTCACTATGCAGCAGACGTGGGAAGAGGCGGCTGAGAAGTCACAAGCAGGCATATGGCGTCTTGAATTTTGGCTGACAGGTTAACTCAACATTTGGTAGGAGGTAGTAAGAGGTAGGGCTGCACAAAAAAGATCAAGGTGAGATGTGTGTGTGTGTGTGTGTGGAGTTGTAGGACTTATGCATACGTTTTAGGTGGGAGGGGTAGGTGCCTAAACACTCCCATCTGTTCATATCCCGAGGCGCCGCTCGGGCAGTTAGCTACTGTCCTATGCAGATGAGGTTGGTTTCTTCCAAGATAAATATCATTTAAATAAATTTAAATAAAGAAATGACAGGGCTGGAAACAAGGAGCAGCAGTTTCCAAGGGAGCGTTTCCTATTCACCTGCCTGTTATCCCTTAACTAAGCTCTCATTATGATTGGCTTACCTCTGGGGCTTGGCGCCGTCCCTTGAGAGGCAACTGCTAAACACATGAACACCTACATCACAATTGCTTACGTTGGCTATTGAGATAATGTCTAACGCAAAGGAAAATTGGAGGTTTTGCTAATTATTCCGAACATTTTTTATGTAACTCATTATTGATGAGATGTCTGTCATGACCCACGCGCATTTTGACTATGGATGATAAATGCTGAGAAAAAAAACAAAAAAACAAAAAGTAAGCAGTGACAGAAAGTTTTTTTTTCGTCATTGTATCAGCCGAGAAACGAGACGAGAAACAAAAAATGACAAACTAAAGAAGGACGCAAATTGGGTTTTCATCTGTCATTGTATTCTATGTAAATATGGGTGGTATCACATGAAAGATTGACTTCCATTCTTTACTTTGAATTGCATGTAGGTAATAGCTATGTTGTATGTATGGAAACACTGCCGTCCAACGGTCACAGTTATCACCACAGTGCTCAATTGGCTTATATTATGTAAGCATTACTCAAGGGTGTCAGCCACGCTCCATAAAAGTATTTGATGAAGATTTGATCATTTATTATTGCTATTACTATTTTAAAAGATGAGAATTCTCATCCACGGCGCCGAAAGAGTTAAGAAGTGACGAAAAGGGCGTTTTCATCCGTCACTGTACTCATCACAATCCCACCGGTACGTGTGAGCCTTCCGTCGGCCTGTCCAGCAAAAATGGATCAAATACAGAATATACAGCAGTATGAACAATGAACAATGAGTATGAACAAATTATTGCAGAACGGATTCTGGTCTGCGTCTACAGTAGAGACACGTTGTTGCTTGCCCAGGGAAGCCATTAGATTCAGTTTATCACTCTTCTGATTTACTACAAGCGATAATTGCATCCCAAACAGCCATCTCCGCTGTCTCTTATTCATATAGCCCTAAAAGGTAACGTGCTATCGTATATCACTTCTTTAATGAACTGCTTGCATAATAACTTGGCTCAGTGATTGGCTATTGCTTGAAGTCAATAGAAAAACTGCTCTCTTCAAAACTGTCACGGGAGAACCTCACAACAATGTGCGTTCCTTTTTATTCAATTTTGATTGCATCTTTGTATTTATGACGTCTTTATTCACCAATTAATGCCAGTGCTAGCTTTGTTTGCTTTATCCTGCCATATTGGAACAACTTTGGACATTATTTAAGATTGATATTTTCAGTGAAAGACAAACTCTCTCGCCGTCTCAAGCTCTCAAGCTGCCATCTCATGCTAGTTTCTTTTCAAGTCTAGCTTTCAGAGTCTAGTTTCCAAGACTACCTCTTGAGTCTAGTTTCCAAGTCTGCTTTGAGGCTAGTTTCCATGTCGACTTCCTGAGTCTACTTCCCAAGTTTGCTTTGAGGCTATTTTCCAAGTCGTCTTCCTGAGTCTAGTTTCCAAGTCTGCTTAGAGTCTAGTTTTCATGTCTATTCCTGTCTCTAGTTTTCAAGTCCGCTTTGAGTCTAGATTCCAAGTCTGCTTTGTGTTCGGTTTCAAAGTCTTCTCTCTGAGTCTAGTTTCCAAGTGTTCTTTGAGTCTAGTTTCCAAGTGTAGTTTTTGAGTGCAGGTTTCTTGGTTTCTGTGACCCTGCTGTATTTTTTGTGTATTAAGGCTTTCTACTTTTTCAATCGCAAATACTACAGACTGAAAAACTATATCTGACGCCTATCCAAATGGTGTCATTTAGGAGTGAAAAATTGTGCGACTTCAACCATGTACTGTAAAGCCAGCTTTCTTCCAGCCCACACTGCGACTCTTTCAGAAAGCACATTTGAAGGGGTAATTGAGTGAGACTCTTGCACAACCCACGATGATGCTCTTAGACAGATGCGTGTGTACGTGTGTGCGCGCGCTTGCACTAAATGATCACATATTTAAATGAAGATAAGGAGCTTTTTGATAGCGAAGGGGGGCAGGAGCAGGGAAAACAGTGGAAGATGGCGAGGAAGGCAAGCAAAGCCCAGACTGATTTGAATCTGGTAAATAGTCAGAGAGAAGGATTACGCCATCAAATCCCGGGCGAAAATAGAGGCCCCGAGTTATTTACTAGCCTTACAACCAGCTGCAAACCATCTGCACTTAATTGTAAGACACAAACTTTATGAAGATCAACAAGGGATTAAGGCACAAGCTTCTTATGCTGGAGAATTGGTGTCCCTGCTTCGAGGGAGGGGATGGGAGGCGGCTCTAGAAATGTCACATGGGCTTTGGAGGACACCGGTCGTCTCAAAGGTTGATGTTCTATTATATGCGCCTATGAAAAGTTATTCGAATGCAATGTGATAGGGGTGAAAAAAGTCGGAGTCATTGAGTATCGTCCCTCGGGCGACATTTTTTTTTTCGCCCTGCTTGATGCAAGGACAACATGTCAAGACAAGTGTAGCAACAGCTTTTATTTTTATTCGCTTTTATTTTGAAGTTGTTTTTCCTGGCGTAACGCCATATGAGATAAACGTAAATGACTCTGGACCTGTTGATGCTCAAAGCTCGATACGGATGCTGTTCCTACTGATCACTTTTTAAACAAGCACGCTGGCCCAAATGTGCAGTTTGAGCTGGCAAATTCGTCTTTGGGACCAACATTTATGCAGGGATTTTCAGGAACAGGGAAAGTAGTGCGCTTTGAATGAAACTTGAAATTTACATACAAAAACCTAAATATAAAAAGTACCAAAAAGTGGATCAGTGGATTGGACTTTGTTATTTTGGCATATAGCATAAATTAGACACAAGCTAGCAGTGCTCAAGCGCTCTATATAGGCTGGCACGGTAGACATAAATGACTTCTGTCACAGTTGCTGTTCCTACCGATCACCTTTTAACCAACCGCGCTCCCTCAAATGTCGGCAAATGCATCTCTTGGACCAGAATCGTTTTGGAAGATTTTTCTAAATGGTTGACGGAAGCCCATCATAACGATTAAATCGGCTTGAGGTTCTTATAGAATGAGGCCACACAGTAGCATAAGCGCTCAATTAACTTCTTCAGGTAAATCTCAGTACCTGGGAAAATATCTAATCTGGATACGAGTTATAGGATTCCAAGAAAGCAGCATCTGGCATTGTTTAATGTAGGTCGTTGCGCATTATGTTGTTTGTCGGCAGACATGTGAAGACAGGAGATAAGAGGTCCTGTCCGAGCCCTTGAATGGGAGGTAGCCGGTGTAATCCTATTTAACAAGATCTAGGCTGAATGCGGGGTGGGCCGCGTCGGCGGGGTCACGCGAGGAACCTGGCGCCGTCAAGTTGTGGCTCCTCGGCCCGGCTACGTATCCCCGGCTGGGCCCGTTTTCTTGTCGGGATTGCGGGGGTGGAAAATTAGAGCGCGTGAGGTCAATCTACGGTGGCTGGGAAAAAGCCAAATGAAATGAATTGTGAAGCGTTTTTACATTGCGTGAAATATTCAGAAGAACGGCGGAAAGACGTTGACATTGAGGAAAATAAATGATCAAAACTTGACATTTATACAAGATTACCAACAGCCAAAAAGCATTTATATTTCAGAAAACAAAGTTAAAAAACAATTCACGAGATGTAAAATCTTGTAAATGTGTTTCTGCTTTTGGTAACTTGTTTTCCGAAGCGTAAATATGATTTAGCTTTTGGTCATCTGTTTTCTGAAATGGAATTGAGATTGGGCGTTTGCTCGTTTGTTTTCTGTAAAATTGTTTCCCACAACGTTGTATTTGCTTTTTTGCTGTTTGTTTTCCTGAATCGTGCATTTGTTACAGCCTTTACTCAATTATTTGGATAAATGTGAACTTGTTTTTTCCTTTCTTTTAAATATTTTCCGAGACATCCAATAGTTCCATGCAATGTAAAAGTGGTTCACTTCTTATTATTTTCTTTTGCACTCTCCGGCCACCCTATCAGTCAGTCTAAAGTCAGCAAATGCTGAATGTTCTCTTTATTAAAAAGAAAAAAAGAAATTCCTCTGTCAAGGAATTAAAACAAATAAAACCGCCAGACCCTTCAAGGAACAAATGGTGCAACTTAAACTGGTGGCCGATTTAACTTGTTTTTTTTTTTTCTTTTCTTTCCACTGTACTAATTCCTCTCATCTCCATATGTTATGTGCTGTACAGGGAGGGGGTGGAGTTTGCTTGTGGGGGGTGTCAGGGATTAAGCCATAATGTCTGGACATATGCCTTGTAATCACACTGGTAGGGATGCTCATTGTGTCTGTCTTTCCACCGAGGATCTCTTCATACCAGGACTCGCGTATCAAAAATCTCGGAACTTTTTCCTGCCGAAAACGGCTAAATAAGTGGCTTGCATGCCCAAAAACGAGGAAGCCATCCGACATGCTGCCATGAAAAAAAATACAATCTCAATTTCACGGCTAACCAAATTTTAATTTGTAAAATTAATGGAATGAATTTGATGCACATCCCGGGCCTAGCTGGGATTACATGTCTGGATTCTATTAAAAAAAATAATCTTTTGGAGATCGAATTAGGTAATTGCACCTGCAGCACCTGATAACAAAAAGTACATTTGATTGCCAAACATTGATGAATATGTCCACCTGGGATGCATCATACTGCTGCAGCTGCGATGACCGTCGGTCACATGAGCTGCAAAACGCGCAACGCTAACCAGAGCATTTTCCGCGCGTGATCTTTGACGATTTGACAGCAAACGAAGATAAAAGACATGAGTCGGGTGTACAAAGAGTAAGCACGCGGCCCAGAAAAGCAAACTAAAGTGGCAAAAGCCAAGCAAGTGGATAACATTCAGCGAGCTTAAACTGCAGCCGTGAGAAGAGCTTATCTTGCCGCCGCAGCTAATATGAGCTTCTCAAACAGATGAAAGGCTTCCTGCCTTTCTCTAATTTTTTTTTTTTTTTGTTCAATTTCTCCAGGCAATTTATTTAGGTTGAGGGGGATAAAGACAGAGAGGGAAAGAGAGAGAGCGGGGTAAAAAAAAAAAAAGGAAGCGAGCGCGAGCGAAACGTATTGGCCTAGTCGCTGACGAGTCACAGCGAGCCGCAGCCAATCATACGTAGCAGGCAGCGTCAACTCGGGCCCTCAGCAACAACATGACTATTTAGCGCGTGCAAGAGCAAAATCCACTTGGCCTTCTTCTCTGCTCACCATATCAGGCATTTCATTTGTTCATTTCAACACTTTATGGATTCATAATAGACAGTGCAATACGGGTCGGTTTTCAGAATTGGATTTTTTGACCTTTGATATTTCGTTTGGTAACTACATAATTATGGCATTTACACAATACATTGAAAATAGGACTGGCAAAAAATCAAATGAATTCATTTTATACAATGTTTAAAAAAAAAAAAGCAGGGCGGTACATATGTGATATTTAGTCTATAATCAATTCATTTACTAACCACCATTTTTGATGAATATATTTGAAAATATACATATAAATAAGTACCAGTGATTATATAGCTGATTTCTTTTAAATGTAAAATTACGTCTTTGGCATTGAACCGCTTAATTTGAGAAGTAAATGTTTTTCCTTATCTGCAAATAACAGTTTTAAAAATGTGCTGAAGACTCAATTAAGGACCAGTCAGTCACGGGTCAGTTTATGAAGGTCACATGACCAACAGGGGATCCATGATTGGTGGTTAGCCTTGAGCACAGGTGCTGTCATTTTCAGTCAGCAGCAACTAGAAAATTTTAAAGGTATTACAGGAATTATACATAAAGAATAATTTGGTTCTCAAATCATAGAAAAAATATTCACTTTAACAGTTAAAAATTGCAAAATAAATGCAAGTTATGCACAAGCTATGAATATTTACATTAGAACTGATTTTAAATCAATATTCATTGTTTTTATCTCAATATTTTCCACAGGATATTTTTTATATCAAACCAATAAACAAGTGTTTGTTGGGATGATTTCTTTTATTAAAATCGATTTTGAAAATGGACATTTTCTTTTTATACTAAACGACCTGGCCCGACTTTAAAATAGTTCAAATGTAACATTAAAATACAAAGAAAATCAATATATATTAAGACTGCAATAAATCTTTCAAGCCATTACTAGGCCCCTCCTTGAATAATTTGATTATCGATGAGTTGTTGAATAATTTATTAACCATTGTGCACAGTTTTTTTTTTTTAAAGAAATCAAACCGTCTTCGACTAAAAAAAGAACCCTGAGATTTTTTATTTGAAATGTGGAAGTATAGAAGCATTCAAATTAAAAGCCGGCGCCAGCTCCAGGCCTGCTGAGAGCTCCCATCAATATTCATAGAATCCTTCACGTCAACAAAGCGAAAGAAAAAAAAAGAAATGGCACATCAGCTGGCGTGACGTGTTGATGTCCAGTGACATTTCATTTCTTGCCTGTCCTTCGCTTTAAGACTCATGAGGACGTCATGAGTCTGCGTTAAGGCTCAAGCCGTGTTTTTGCCTCCTCTCTTTTTTTTTTCTTGACAGGGGATGCAACAGAGGCGGGGACGGAAAAAGAGAAAGGGAAAAGGGGGTGGGGGGGGTGCAGGGTGGGGGGGTACGGAGAGGGAAGAAGGCCGTGAATAGGCAGAGTGAGTGGCATGCATGGACGGCCCCTCTGTCTGTCAAAGACACTGCAGCAGCTGCATGCATGCGATAAGAGCAGCCATTCACAGCCACCACCACCCCCCCCCCCCCCCCCCACCACCACCCCCCACCATGGTTTTTCCTCCTCCTACACATAGATAGACACCTTCTTCCGACACACGCACAAACAGACGTTTATATGCGCGTCAATATTCTGCAATTTTTCAAAAAGGTGTCCCGGTGAGGCCGGGTTAAACAAGATTTCCTTTTATTTTCATCGTTGACACACGGTAATCGTGCAACGCGTTACATAAAATTCATTACTTGATTATGACTATATCTTCTTTTTCATTCGTTTTCCAAGTAGGCCTTAATATATGCCATGAAGTATGCAACACAAATACAACATTTAATTAGTATATTTAAGATTACATTGTTTATGTAAAAAACACTACCCAATCATTAGTTGGAAAATCATCATTGCATAATAATAGGAATTATTAAAACAACTAGCTGACCAGATGATACAGTGTCTGTATTAATACGCACACATGCATATGCGCATACAACATACATGTAGCCCTAATATGCAGTGAAATCTGCAGCACAAATAGAACTTTTATGAATATATTTTAATCATTTTTTGTTTACTTTATGCAAAAAACACCATTCCCTATCACAAAAGAGGAATAAAAACAGTGCAATTAATTAAAAGAATGACATATTCACGATGGTATGTACTGTATAGATAAATATGATATATAAATAGATCCATAGGGGCAGATCCTTCTCAGTTGTCTGTTCTATTAATAAAGGTCTTGTAATGTTTAATTCTGTGGTGCTCAAAATAATCATTATATATGTAAAAAATAAATAAATAATAATAAAAAAAACCCACACATTAAGGTGTTTCCTGACTGCTGTTGCTAACCATGAAGGGGCCATGTTGTCCTGCCTGAATGTATCCACCCATAATTCTCCCATAATGCTTTGCAGCAACTGCAGCTGAATTAATGCAGAAAGATATTGATTTTCTCCCCCATTCTTTTTCTTCCTTCTCTGCACCCTTGTATTTATCCGGCCGAGCTCCTGCCACTGGAAACTGCTCATGAGACAAAGTGAATTCAACACTTCATCACTTCTCGCTATATGCACAATACACATTCATCAGACTATTTTTTTTCCTCTCACTGCAAAGGTATGCACGTTTGGTGGCGTCTGTCCATGAAAGCGCATTTTCCATAGGCCACATGACCCAATTTTTGATGTGAATACCAATAGCCCAGCCAATCGCTGGCAGACAGGATGACGAAGACTGTACAAAAAAAAAAAAAGCACATCCCGCCCGTCGTAGCTGCAACCCTGCCTGTCGACAAGGAGAGGTAGGGGGGAACGCTGAGACTCTAGCTCCTCTGGCTACGGCCATCTCGCGGGGACCAGGAAAGCCATTACACGCCCACCGACCGAGCTCAAGGTTGCGCCGCACCAATAGCGGCGATTGCTGCGCCCAAATGGAAGCGAAACCAGAGCGCTGCGAGGCCCCGGACCGTGGCAGTCGATTCGGTCATTCCTGACATATTGGAGAATGGTACCAAATGTTCACTTTTTCTATTTGCTGCCATCGAGGACATCTCGCCGCGCAGAGACGTGGGCAAAGATGACAATACAGCCTTGATGCGCATGAGCCACTGACACCTTTATTAATAGATTAGCGCAATGCTTCTCAATCATATTTTGGCAAGACCCCCCCCACCCCCCCGAGGAAAGAGAAAACCTTTCGCGCCCCCTCACTTGCTGATGTATAAAGATTCACCAAAGAATCCCATTTTAAATGATCCGGGATCATAACAAAATGTAACAAAATTTGATGATTTTCAAAAAATAAACTAATAGCCTTTTCATGCAGCAAGCACAAGTCTTGGAATTTACCCGCTCTCAATGCAACAGATGTTATCTGAACGCTTGGCTGGAAAAATGACTCTTAATACTCGTTCCAAAATGTCAACATATTAATATGAATCAAAGTGTGAAATACACAAGATGGTTGAGCAGCGGGCCAGGCGCAACGTGTTAACACAATCTGCTGCTCACTGAAAATATGCTTCACACGCCCAATGTAAAACACATGCTTTACAAGCACTTTGGGGAATTGATAATCTAATGTGTGTTTTTATTCTTTATTCTAAATGATCACTTTCTTTCCTACTTTAGTAAATATATAAGAAACCGCTTAATTTGCGGTTGGATGAAACCATTTTCTTAAATTGATTTTTCTTTTATTTAATTAATCAATAATCATCACATGGATTCTTTTTACCGTTTTGTAGTGGTGGAAAAAAGAAGCTTCAACTTTGCTTTGTGAAGCGGTTATATATATGTTTTTTTTGCGCCTTAAAATGGCACTGTTAATTTACATAGGGGATTTAAGAAATGGCAGTTCATTGCGGTGTTAGACCTATGTTGAATGGAGAGGAGTTATAAATATGATCGCTTCATCAAGCACTGTGAAACTTCAGTTTCCTTCTCCTGCTTCATGAAGCTTAATGAAGCTTCATTTACCCATCCCTATAACTGCTTCATGAAGCATCGTGAAGCCTCATTTCCTCCTCCATACGTGACGACAAATTTTGAATTTTGCCTCTTGTTTTTCTTCCTATTAAACAGACGCAATGATTTTTCTGTTATTCAATCAATAAACGCAGTATGACCGAATGGAAATTTGCAAAATAGTCTCCGACGTTTTTCGAACATTTAGTAGCAGGAGTGTCCAAGCCTTTTCTCCAAACCGGACGGCTGGACATAAATGTCTCCCCAGGCGGTAGTTTGTAGAATGAAACCCCCCAGATATCGGTAAATTGGAAGAAACGTACTTGATGCGTGCATACATAAAAGCCCAGACGGCAGCAGTAAGAAGATGGAGAACTGAGAAAAGAGAATGTGATGGCCGACGGCTCCGATGCTTGGCGCGTGTGCCGCATGAAAAGGAAGCCTTTTTTGTCCGCGTGTGCCTTGCTGTGTGTGTGTCTGCAGTGGTGCCGTTGCGGGGGGCGGGGGTCGGACCCCACTTGGCCCTACTGCCGCTGAATGCAGAGCAGGAAGCGTCGGGCCGAGGCAAATGACTACAAGGCCTCCTCAGTGACTGCAGCGCAGGCTCCGCCCGGGGAACGGGCCAGCTTGGTGGGCAAACGCTTTTTCCGCGACGAGCCCTTCCCAAAGTAGGCAACCTGCAAATGCGTCAATCCGAACTAGCATCAGCTGATTCGTCAAACAAAAGAAGGGGATTCTGTTTGTCGCGGGCCGCTTTCAGCTCCGTAACTCGACTCGGAAAAGAGATGTTTATCCGAGTCTCTTAATTTTGCTCCCGACAGTTTTTGGGGGGAAATACACCAAAAGCTGAACATTTTGATCAGTAATTGCAATAATAAATGCAAAGAGCAATTTTGCAGAGCAATTTTAGGAACCACTTTGCGCTGCAATTTTCTAATTTCCCTGAGCTTTTTTTTTTTTTGAAGGTTTATTCAAATTAACCGTGATTCCAAAATCGTTTAGGTGCATTTACATGAGGCACAAAATTTACACAGCAAACAACGATGCAAAACCGCATAGCAGGCAGTAGAGCAATATAATCTGGTGCTATTTTGTTTGCCCTATCTTGGACCATTAAATCCTCAATATTGAATCAAGATACCCTTTGCTCTTTTCTCCTGGTTCTGAATGTTCCTGTTCCTGCTAGTTAGTCTCCCCTGCAACAACTCCAAACGGTCTACGTCCAGTGAGAGTAGGAAAAGATACGAGCACATCTCGTTACATTTTCCAAACCCAAAAGCCAAAGTCAATTATTCATGTGCAAGAGGAAAACGCGACATTTCAAATAGTGTTTTTGTTTTCAGTGGAAGCATTAATTCTACTCTTTTTTTTTTTTTTTCTTTTTTAATTAACGTGAGAAATTTAAGTGAAGGGGTGGCAGATGTTTGTGGCGGGATGTTCGTTATGAGGTTGATATGTATTCAAAATACCACAAAGTGCACTTAAAATATGTGTGTTCGACTGTCGGATGAGAATTGTGGGATGCATGCACTGAGACGTGAATACAGACCATTTGCTCATGGATTCATAGGCTTCCGCCATCAATTATTTAGTACGGAGAAGAGCAATGGATTGGTGGCTGGATTATTATTCTGACAACATTTATATGGCTGATGGCCACAAATGTGACGATTTTTATTTTATTCTGTTTGATAAACACCTTCATCTTGACGGGGCACAAATACAAAAGCTATAGGGGTCTATTAATCAAGTTTCAGCTGTTCACATTTTAACCAGTAAGGTGCAGTCAAGCGCAAAACCTGCCCAGTCTGTTTGAAGAAGAAGAAAAAGAACAGGAAGTTCTGAACCGGTCGTAGCTATCAGGCAGTTTCACTCATGGAATGTTGTTGAAGCAACTTTGAGGACGCTACAACACGCGTGCTGTAAATATAACGTATGTTAAGTGTGAACTGCAGTAAATGGTAGTTAGCATTTGTTAATGCTATCAATCGCTACCTTGCCAATGCTAATTGTGATTGCTAACAGTTTTGTCGTTGTTCTATCCACTCTCTTCAACTCACGTTAAGTCTTTGTAGAATGTAAAAAAAGGGAAAAGAATCAACTCATATTCAACCTTAATAGATTATTTAAAAATGTTAATAAGCGATGGGATTATTGATTTTACAAAGATTCCATTGTGCGAAACAACATTTTGCAAAACCGCTACATAATAAATACAGACCCATCAAACAGTCAATTTTGCCAATTCAGCAACAGCCGGACCTTTTGTTTCATCCCGTATGAGAAATTTTCTAGTGAAAATCAATGTATGGGCATTTGATATCGCTATAGATTTTAGTCTAGCGGAGTTCGCCTCAAAGGGCAAATGGCAAAATCCCCAGCACCAACAACAAAAAGTCCCTCAAACGCGTTTGCCCTCCATCTAAAAGCAAAACGCCATTAACTTGCGCCCATTGAGTTTGCTAAATGCCCCACATAAAATGAATTTGCCCCCCAGGGTGGGGAAACAAATCGCACAGCCGAGCGTTCCATTTAAGTGATTTGAATGATCGGCGCGCCAGAGAAATGGGTCAATACACCGAGACTAAGTGACACGGCTGCCAGCCTGGGCGCTGGCGGAAGACTGGCAGAGGAATCGCAGCGAGACCTCGCTGTCACTGGGTCAGACGCAATCGCCAACGCGGACGTGGCAAATTCAGTCGAAGCCGGTCGCCATTTTTACAAGCTTTGCGACACAAACCTCTGCTGTCGCGAGCCGCGGCCCCAAACCCTCAACCCAGCCACCGGACCGAGCCGAGGTGGAAAAAGTCAGCGGTAAGGAAGGGACGTGACTTACTTTCGGCATTAATTGACATCGTGTCTTTCTCCCAGGACACAACGGTGATGTAGGCCTCCACCGAGGCGGGGATAATGCACTTGAAGACGGCCACATTGCCTCTCATGGCTTTCTGGTCCTCCACCCGGACAGTGTAGGGTTCCCGGAGGACTAGGAAGGAAGGTACAAAGAGACGGCGTCGATGTCGTGTCGCAATCTGGGAAAATTGGACACTCGCGGGTTTCGAGGAATGAAGACAAAGTATATGTATGTGAATGCGAGGGACTCGAACGGAACAGTGTGAAATATTTAGGGTCCAAAGTTCAGAGTAATGGAGAGTATGGAAAAGTTGGAGCCCGTAGTGGATTATGACATTTCTGTTTTTTTTTCTGCGGAGAACTCTTCTAAAGCACGGGTGAAATTTAAGAGCAGAAATACTAACCAGCCTTAATGTGGACATCCTGGCTCCTGATTCTCCCTGAGGGGTTCTCTGCTGTGCAATAGTAGGTGTTGTCGTGGATGAGTTTGCTGAAACTGGAAGGGGGGATGTGGAAGATCTGAAGGGTGCCATTGGAGTGCACGTGGCGGATTCCGGGCACATCGTAGATCTCCTCGCCGGTGGCCAGATACCAGCGCAGTGAGACGGGTGGCGCACCTGCTGCGGGGCAGGGCACCGACGTCCCTGTGGTGCTGGCGAACACTACCTCTTGCACAGATGCATTGACAAAATATAAGCTGGAACGTAGATCTTCACAGAAAACTGCAAGAAAATGAAACCAAACACAAAATGTTAGCTCATCAAACATGTTAACTATCACAAACGATTATTGATGAAGCGTAACCACAAGGGGCGGAACGAGAAGGGGTGGAACGAACTTGACGAGCGTTTATACTGCAGTAGTTGCTCCCTACTCTCGATATGAATAAGACAACACGGTTCCGAAATTACGTTCAAAAACCAATTCGGGATGCTAACAAACAAGTTAACTGACAGTGACATGCGGCACCTGCTGCCAGTATTTATCCATGGCTCAGGATCCATTATATTATTCGCAAGCTAGCGGCGTGCTGGTGCTCCATATAGGCTGGCACCCTTTGATGCTGACAGTCCTGACACCGTTGCGGTTCCGACTGATCACTTTTTAACTAACCACGCTGACTCAAATGTGTTTTTTCACCTGGCAGATTTGGCTCATAGAACAAAATTTAGGGGAAGAGGAGGAGGGAAGTACTGTACTGCTTGTTTAGCCAATGAATGGAACACTCCCGCTGCTGTGATAACTAAGTGGCCCTGCCATGTTGACATGTTGTCACTTTCTTGGTGAAATTTCAGCTCCCTAGCTCCCATTCTTTGAATGCTTTTTTTGAGATGTAAAGATCAAAGGATTGGACAAAATACTGCACTGGATGTATTGTTTATCGGAGTACTTAATTCATTTAGGACAATACATTATTTACATGCTCTTCTCTTCAGAGAATATTGTAAAAAATATAAAGAGGCAAATGGAATTGAATGTCCGAACTCTTAAAAATGTGTAAACATTGAATGTGTTAAGCGCATACGTGTTATGTGCATATATATTTTTTTTCTTTTAATTCAAATACCAAACGCTCGATTCATATTTTCTGCAGGAATACGGAAAATCCTCTCCGCACGAGTCTGGGACGCTTCAGGCCAGCCTTCCCGTCTGCCGGCCTGCGCGACAGCTGCCAATCCCCCCCTCCCTAGAGACCAAACATTTTAGCGCTTCATAAATTCCTAATGAGCATGCTCAAATCACAGGCCACTTCCACATACTGGTCGCTCAACCTGTTACGACAAACAAACACATGTCTCGGCACATTTGGAGCTGCGCTCACTTCACACGCGCAGTACTCAGAGGGCCTCTCCTTCACGTGTTAAGTACTACATTGCTGTATTTGTCAACAGCTGCAGCAACTGACACGTCTCAAGTAAGGGATGGAAAAAAAAAGGAGCTCCAATCAGCACGGGTTCATACCAATCAGCAGTGACGCCGAGTAAAAAGATCAAGTGACGATGCACAGCATAAGCCTCGTTACTCAAGCAAAAATGAATTGAGCAGCGTGTCAATTTTCTTTTTGTTAAAGAGCAACCACATTCAGTTCCGTCAACAATTTGAAAACAGTTTGGTCAAAAACAACAAAAATTGCTTCGCCTTTGCTGGTTGGAAAAAAATGCTCGAAAACAGTTGGGTCAAAACAAAAATGTGGTGATCCAACTTTCGGGCGTGAAATGAAGAGCTCAAAATGTGTGTTTTTCCACGACGTGTTTCAGAAGGGAGGCTTCTGCCCAACTGCTTTTGTCTCGTTCTTTTCTGCGCCAACTCATAAAATATTGAGCCCGCCACCCGTTTCTGGGTGGTTGATTTCTTCAGATGAGAAAGCTTGATGGACATTCAAGCCTTTAAGATGGCTTCAGTTAGATCCTGTATGACTGCATTTATTTTTCAGCGCAATGCCAAGAAAATAGTGTGGGAAGAGCTCCAGTGGGGGAGGAAGCAAAGCACTCAGACAGTCACACAGAGAGCACCGTTAAAAGACAAAGACGGGAAGCCTCGGCAGAGGTCACGGTATGCTCCACCTGAGGTGTCTCTCACAACCTGCTTTAGATGCATTCGCCCCTTGTTCTTGCTAATTTGCTGTCACCGTTCAAGCCTTTGACTGTTTCACCTTCATCTCCCCTTCACGCTCCTCTGACCCTGTCTCTCACTTTTAGGCTCTCTACACACCAACCCGACGATGGGCCCGCGGCCTTGGGCTGTCACGCCGGCGGATCGGCTCAGAAAAAACAAAAACACCGTGAACGCATTGCAGTCTGTGTTCTTTCTGCACGTGTTTGATGTAGTACTCCTCCGTGCCATAGGCGGCGATAGTCACTGTTTCTACTGCGCGGTGTACATTTCGCGCGATACATTGTGGGAAAGTCAGACCAGCTGTGGCGTATGAAAGCTTTGCTTTTGAAATCATCGCAGTACAATATCATCACTTAGACAACTACAGAACAAGCCCGAAAGCTCATATATTGAATTGTACATCCCACGCATGTATATAATAAATTTCAGTCTTAAAAGGGTCAAACCGGGGGCCACAGTGAAAACGAGAGGACTGCGCGAATCTACCCATTGTGGAGCTCACAATTGCATTTGGAGCTCAAGGGCGCCAGACACACTTCGGTCAAGGGGAGTGCACACGGGCGTGTCAGAAGGATGCGGGGGGATGTGGAGCCCATGAGCACGCAGGCTGACGTGTCCTTGGTTGACAGGCTCACGAGTCGATGCGGCCACTGATGCTGCTGCTTTTGCCTGACACAATTAGCTTACAGAATATTTGACGTGCCGAGTAGTTTGTATTTGAACATTGTACAGAGACAAATCATCCAATCTTAAACATTTGGATAACGATAAAAGACGTATATAAATTTTGCCTGATGATAAATAAGTATAAATTTCCACATAATTATGAAAAAACATCTTTTTCATGATCAACATTTTTTACTACATACTCATTTACTCTTTCTCCACCTAATTTCTCCCCATAAAATTTGGTCCAAAATATGCAGTCACTAATGTCTAGCAAGCCAGCCTATATGGAGCACTCGAGTGCTACTAACTGAGGGCTAATTTATGCTAGGCGCAGCTATAAAAGATTCCAAGGATGTGGATAGATAGCTAGCAATCTAGCTAGCTACAGGATCTGTGGCCGATACTCCATGAATGAATTAGTTGTATAAACCATGCACATACAACAAAAATGTTACAAAATATGTCTGACAGATTTACAACTATTTTAAAATAAAGAGTTACTTTCCAATCTTTCTGTCCGCTATTGATAAACACAGGGCCTCCCAGGTAAAAATAGAGCGGGCTAAGGCCTAAATCCTTCTCTAGAAGTATAAATAAAAATCCCATTTTTTCCTTCCCTGATCATATGCTCAGTTAATCCCGCAAACCTCCATGATGGCCATGGCCATCAGCGGCTCCTTCCAAATCACACAGGCAATTTATTTTGGTAAATGTCTAATCAATACAACTCCCACTAACACGCAGCATAAATAGGCCTTTGCATTAGCCTGCGCATTACCCAGCTGATGTTTGCCCAGCCTGTGCTTACCTCACCAGTTAAACGGTGTTTCATTTTATTTCATACTCTCCAGAATGTGCGCATGCCATGCCATGGTGCACATCAGCTAGCTGGCGCGGACCTGAGCAGGTCAAATATCTCTCTCGGCGGTGCTGCAGCTGGCACAGGGGCGCCGAGACATTGGAGCAGTTTCAGTGCAGGGAACAAGCATTGAGCCGTACTGACAGCTCGTGGCGGGCAATGCAGGTAATTACGGCATGTACCGTCTAGGGAGGGCAGAATGGGGGCTGGGGTAGGAAAAGGGAGGGGTGGCAGGGACAGGGCGGCGCCCCCCCTTCCCGCCCCTCCCACTCCCCACCTCCACCCCTTCCACTTCTGCCCTAAGGCCTTACAGAATATCTTGTAAAGCGCAATGTGGAGAGCTGAGATGTAGCGATGGCAGAAGTGGGACTCCTCATTCCCAAATCATCGGTTCCCAATTTGCCCTCATGAATAATTGTCGAGCGCTGCGCTCGCCGCCATGCAGATGCTATGTAAAACCAATGATAGTCTCCTCTGATGTCAACTCTCCGGAGGGCAAGACGAGAGTCGCGGTGAAGCGGACTACTTGATGCATATGAATGCTCATCATTATGAGCGGCAACAGGAGACGAGCGTGTTCCCACGTACTGGGGACTTTAATGAGTTATATCACCAAGGTGGAAGGGGACAAATACTGCAAATCAACTCAGACAGAATAGAGTAGAGAGAAATGAAATGACTAAAGATTGAAGAGGATAAACTGAGAGTGAGTAAATAAGATCACGCTGATGTGACATATACCAAGAGAGGAAGCACGGGGAAAACAATCTCTTGAGATGCACCGTTAATTCATCTCGTGACATAGCGTTATTGTGATTTCCAATTACAACAATAATCATAGTGATAATCACTAGAAGTGAGCAATAAAAAAAAGTCATTATCAATTAAATTCACAAGAATCAAAATTATCATTTACTACGGTCCTGAAGAGTTATAAATGTTTCTAAAATGCGTAAGCGGCGATGGAAAATGGAAGGATGGATGGTTTTATGAAGGATGATTAAATAACAATAAAGCGAATGCGCTTTCCGTCGGCCTCCGTAACTACACCGGATGCGCGCTGTAAAAAAAGTAGCAACAAACGTCACGTGACGCCCTGTTGCTAGCAGCTAGCTTTCCTCCTCTTCGCAACTCCATTTTTATTGCAGTTACGCCGAATCTACACCAATATTAACCCACGTCTATTAAAAGAAATCATATTCAACGATTGGTTAATGGTACTATGAAACTGCTAGCCGATTGGGCTATCATTGAGCAATACGACACATTTTGTAGCGCTAGCCGTAGACTCCGTGGTGCATTCAAATACTGTCGGACATGTTTTAGTCAGGCAGAAAAAGTTTATGCTGCAAACGTTAATAACTGCAAACAATCAATGTAGGCTCCCTATACATCTGTGAAAGCTGACGCATATCAATAAGAATGATGGGGTGAAATTACTTTCAGATTTTAGATTGCTGCGTGCCATATTTAAAGTCCTCTTGTTCTCCTACTGTTTTTTTCTTGTTTTGTTTTGGGTGTTGTTGTTGTTTTTTTTTTTTTGGGGGGGGGGGTATGCTTTTGCTTTGATATCACACACCAAAAAGCCCGATGTGGGTCATTGTCCCCATTTGTCAATGTGTCTTGGGAGTCGATCAGAATTCCTCGTACATCTATAGACTGACGTAAATATAATTGACAAATAAATCATTTGGATCTGAACATTGATTCAGAATCGAACCATTGACCCCCCCCCCCCTCCCCCCAATCTAAATCGTATCAAAATGTGACACACTCAAAAATTGAAATAGCTATATAATGTACAAACAATGACGCCCAAATCAAGGTGACTAATACAAAGCTTTTAAATTATGCATGTCTTCAAATTTGTGATTTGTACTGTTGCCGATCAATGGTGGCTGCAGTATTTTAAAACAAAATCAATTTGGGCTTTTTACAACCAGCTGCCTCTGCAGCACCATTATAAATTTTCTGGATGGAAACAGTCAATATAGAATAACAGTAACAAGCGAAAGCTTACAATATTGCAGCGGTCTGCATTAGCACTCCACTAAATCAGCACCAGACATAAAGGCCCCCCCCCTTCCCCGTACACGTCTTTTTCCTGCCCCCCCCCCCCCCCCCCCCCCCACGTCTCCCCCCCCCTACACGTCTTTCTCCTGTTCTTCCTCTGGATGGTGCGTTTAGGGCAGGTCGTTGGAGGCTCGGCAAACACCGACAGGCAAAACACACATCACCGTATTCAGAGCGCTTAGTGCCCTGGTTTAATCAAATTATAATTTAATCATCTGATCAAACACTAATTAGCATAATCACTTCTGGGCTCAGCCTGATAGAGCGGCGACTGAAGCGGAATGGCGCTGGGGGCCAACGACACTTAAATGAAACATTTGCCAGGATGTTTGAAAATCTAACACGTTTCAGGCCACAAAACCGAGCCGGGATCCTGCACGCTAATCGCCATGATTTGGTTAGGCCCTTCCAATATTTCAGACACGGTTTGGGTCTAGTATTACTAAGTGTTTTGTACGCAGTTTAAAAAAGGGAAAGATTCAAATGAAAAACTAAAGGGATGCTGTGTGTCTATACAAACAGTATGCAAACGTCTATACTGGGTTAGATTTCATGTTTGGTTTTTTTTGTCATGGATTTCAGGTTATCAAAATGTATTACAAATCTAAAATAGCTACATCCAGTTATGGCATTCACGAAATCACACAACAATCCTACAAACGCTTCTCGTAAGGTTACATTATCAGCAAAAAATAGACTTTACACGATGAGCGAGTTTAAAAACAACCGATCACCGAGCCCGTCGCAAGATGGAGCAGTAAGCCGATTTAAGTGACTTTTATTGACTGCATATACCAAAATATTTTTAATCAAATACCAAGAAAATTATTGTGATCATATTTATTGGACTTTACAGGATCAGGAATTTTTGGGGGTGGTCCACAAGTTTTAAAATAACACAAGAAGGGGCAGTATATCTATTTAGATAAATATTTATTATACATAATCAATATACTTGTATACTCTTCATAGAGTACTGACAAAAATACGTATAATATTTTTTGGATATATGAATAATTGCAATCAAGGAAGTGATGCTAAATCAAGCACTCTAATAAGTTTGTGATATATATGTATCACTCATCATGCCTTTTAAAATGTTATTTAAAATACAACAGCCAAAGCAATAATTAAAACAAAAACAGATTCTACAGTTTTAAGCATTTTCCAGTCGTTTGGACAAACATAAATGTTGGCCAGCCTTCAACCAGAGTCTTAAGTGCCCCCCAAAAAAACCTCGTTTCTGCATGGTGAACCAGAATGAATTGATATGAATCTGTGCGTCTAACACAAGCTGACTCCATATGAGCCTTCTTCCCCCACTCTTTGCGCCTGACTACACATCATCATCTCCTTAAGCATTGCAGTTGGGGTTAAATGAAACCTTTAACAGTTCAATGTGCACCCATTAGCATATGCTTGAGTCTACTCTCATCTCGGCGGCCAAGCCGTGGCGTGAGCGTACGCAGCCCAGAAATGCAAAAAAGGATGACGACCGATGGCAGAGCCAGGTGTCATTTCTAAGTTTGGGAAGGTACGCTGGAAGGAACTGAAAGTATCTTCCAAGCTGACCGGAAAAAACCCCCAGCCAGAATGGAAAAATACAAGCGTGTTGTAGAGATCGCTTTTGAGAGTGAAAGGCGACATACCGAATGATCGGAATGTCAAAGTACTTACCGTGAGGCAGCAAGTTTTGATGTGAAAATGAAGCCCCGTGAACCATCTGGTTTTTTGTTTGTTTTTTTTCTCGGCCCTCAATATGGCACTCTTGGTTTAAAGATGCAGCGGAACGTCAATCTAGTTCTTTATTTTTGAACCAAGAGCACCATCAACAGGATCAAAAAATAAAACGAGTGCTTCGTGAGGCTTCATTTTCCCATCGCTATTCATTACTAGCCTCGTGAACCCTGGAAATGTAATAAAAAGTGAACATTGAATATATTTCCATTTCATTAGCATTTATCTTTACACCATCTACAGGAATTTAAAAAAATCACAACTGCTTCATGAGGCTTCATTTTCTCATCCCTTCTAACGAGTAGTGAAAGAGAAGCCTTGTGAAAAAGGAATTTTGAAATACCCTATATGTTTTTTTTTTTTCTCCTCGAGAAGACGCGCTCAGTTTGAAAACGTGGAAATTTAACACACTTCCATTTCGGTAGCCTTGAAATCAAAAGCAACATCTACAGGAATACAAAAATATCACATGTACTTCACGGGGCTTCATTTTTCCGTCACCTCATTAGACCATCAATCCACAGGAGTAAAATAAACATGAATCACAAGTGCTTCACGAGGCTTCATTTTTTCGTCACTAGTCCTTAGCGTTGATAGAAAAAAGAAGCTTCGTTAACCATTTTGGTTTGTTTTCGCTCCTTCGGATGACACTTTGGTTTATAGGTGCTGTGTAATTTTTATCTTTACACCAGGTGCACCAAACAGGAATTTAAAAAAACTGACACAAACGTTTCATGAGGCTTCATCTCTCCATCACCTGTAATTATTAATGAATGAAATGAATAAAATATAGTGTATGGGTACATTACATTGAATTATAAGAGAGACAAACTCAATCGTGTGGAAACCGATTATAATGAATTGTCTGGTTAATTACGACACCCAAAAATCCCGTCTCTCTGGTCCATCGGGACGCCGTTTCCCAGTGGCCTACATTGTGCTGACTGGTCTGTTGATGCTAATGGGCAACTGAGGAGCTGGCTTGTTGCTCTGATGGTGTCAGCCCATCTTCACTGCATGCGAAGTGACAGTGTGCACCAAAAGACCTCCTTTCCCACTGGCCCAAATGCGACCTCTGCTACGTAACGTTGTTTTGTCTGATTGTAATTGGGTTAAAAAGGCGCCACGGCGCCAACCTCGTGCTTGTCAAACTGTCGTCATTGAGCTTCGTTCGAACGTGCTGCTTTTTGGGCTTATTTCAGCCCCGGATTAAGTTTCTTGGCTCTGCAACTTGAACAAATATTGACAACACGGAATAGATCGTCAGCGTCTGGTAATTCTACCATATCATGAAGTGACGCACACGCTAAATAAATAAATGAATAAAAAGGTCTGGTGGTTAAATGGGAAAAAAAGAGCCAGTTTACAATTTATTCGACAGTTGCCAGGCAAATTGGGCAGTAGATGACATCAGGTCATTAAAATCATTAACTTTAAATACTGGATAACGATAAAAAAAAATAAAAAAAAATCTGCTTGAATGTGAAATGTCCGGATGCATTTGAATGCATCACATGACTCGTGCGCATGGCGAGACGTCAACACTCTCGTTAGATATGTGCTGTGTGCTCCAATAGCTACATAATTAACCTATGTTTTTATTTATCTATTTATCCTTACATATTATATAGAGCTCAATGGTTGTTTGTTTTTGTTTCTGCCACTAAATAAGACTAAATAAAAAGTAAAACAATAAACAACGTAAACAATAGTTATAAAAGGTAAATAATGACAATAAATGAGTCCAACTAGACCTATCAAAAGCAAATATTTGTGAAAACTCACTTAAAACGGCCATACCATCCACCCAAAGAAGTTCACATTCATGCACATGCAAAAATAAATGTTTGTCACACCTTTTTGTCGACAAACTCACAAAAATGTATGAGCATGATGAACCATCATAAGCAAAGTTTTGTGAAAACTTATCAAACACGTGCAGTTTTTTTTTTTCTGTTTGTTTGTTTGCCATTTTTGAAGCTGTCCTGGACTGATCCGAAAAAGAGACGGTTGAAGGGCATGATTGTGTATTTCCACGGCTTATTAGCACAGCATTGGGCAAATATCATATTTCACCCCAAGGCTCAGCTGAGCAAAAACAACATTATGCCAAATAACCAATTACACCCCTTTAAAAATGGAAAACATTGCTGATCTTTGATTTAACTCTTAATAGACACGTTTTCAAGAGCAGTTTCAAAGCTCAAGCACCATTAAACAGAACTCTGCAGCATATTTTACTCTCAACCGCGGTGAATGTTTCATCGCACGCAAATGTGGCCTCAAATGGGCAGTTCAGAACAAAATGGAGTTTGCACACCGGGTAATATTCATAAACCGGCACTCCAACGCTGAGATTTGTAACGGTGGTTTCAAACATCAAATACTTCCTACAAGCAAGCGACATTTATCTTTCCAAACTCCTAAAGAAATGTGTCCGCTAAGTGTTTAACTTCAAACAAAATAAAATGTAGTTTCCTGATTGCAAAGATGAAACATGTCAGATGAAACGGGAGTCATCTGAACACAAAGGGCACGTATGTAGGGCTGGGGGGGAAAAGTCGACCAAATCGGGTAAGTCGACTTTAAAACTAGGTCGTCATGATGTAGCTACGTCCTAGCGCCGCTGGAACCATGTTTATGCCATCGTTTTCTGCACGGACCTCTCTTGCTGACTCCACCCTCCAAAAACGTGAATATCGCTAATTTGAGATCATTTCGAATGGAAAAAAAAAAGAGTGATCAAAATAAAGTGATGTTCAATTATTGCAAAGTGGAAAAAGAATATCACAACAGTACTTTGGGGGAAAAAAAAACACAGGGGAAAAAAAAACACAGGCAAAAACGGTCTTGACAGACAGCTCAATTTCTTGTGCTGGTGCACCACTTTTACTCGATCGCTCGATTATTTGACAAAATACTCGACAGGACCATGGATTTTAGCGACTGCCCTACCCAAAACCCATACTGCAGTGGACTCATTAAAAAAAGGTCTCCATAGAGACAACCTCAGCATCCTGCAAGACAACACTATATATATATATATATATATATATATATATATATATATATATATATATATATATATATATATATATATATATATATATATATATATATTAGAGCAGAGAGACAGGAATGTCGCAGCGCCCATCGGCAAGTGCTGCTGCTGTTTTCATTCAAAGTTTCCATGTAGATGTCTCTAGCAGCAGCCATTTTGCAACGCTCACGCCTTGACTAAAGACTGAAGGGTAAAAAAAAAAAAACAACAACAAAACAACAAAAGAAGCTAACGGCAAGCAAAGCAATTCACCACGCTCAGCAAAAGCGAGATCTCAGCACGCGTCGGATTGAAAATGGACACGTTGTTTTGAAATGGAGTCTTTGGCGCACCACGACCATTGCCTTTCCTCCCTTCTCCCCGAAGAATAGCAAGCGGCTACAATTTAGCTTTCAGCGTGGCCACAAAATGGTTTTCCCCCAACGTGCTTCACGCATCACTCTTAATTCTAATCCAAAAAAGCGCCTTTAAGTGCCCCAATTTTCTTTGAAAGACAATTTCTGCCCCCCCCCAACATAGTCTGATTGCTCTTCCTACCCTAAAGCCCCCTGTCGTCCACATTGCCCCCCTTCTACACACACCCTCCGTGGATTCGCCATCAAATAAAATCGTTCGCCATCAGAAACACAATTACCGGTTATCAATACCGTGTGATGACTTGTGTTCAAAAAAAGATGCAGGAATTTCATTTTGGCACAATATGCACTTATAGACAAGGGTGATAAGGGCTGGTCTTTTTTTTTTTTTTCTCCCCCCCAATCCCAAATGCCTCCATGTCTGTGCTTCTAACATGGCGGTTGCAATGGAAGAGAAAAATCTTAGCCACGCTTGAATCCATTTTCATCGAATATTTCTGCAGAAAAAGGCCGCGATACGTGCACGCTTTTCCCTTTTGTCGACAAACCGAGGGACACATATCAGAACGTGGTGCATTTTATGATTTTTAATTGATAAATATTTGGAAATGGTTTCACTTATATTAAGGAGAAATGTTATTTTGATATATGAGAAAATGGTGCTATAATTGATCATCAAAATAGATTGTTTTCACAATTTATGCTGATTTAAGTTTAGGTTGAGGAAAAAAAACAGAATGAGGCCTGTGGTGCTTTTTGATTTCAAAAACGAGAAATGATGAGTTTTCTCAGTGGAAGATACATTTTTTTGAAGAATTTCCTAAAATGTCATTGCAGGGAGGTGGATGTGGGATCGATATTAGCACATTAATATGTATATCTCATACATGTTGCATTGCATGCCGCATGGATATAAAAGCCCTCTATTTTCATTTCTAAATAGATAAATGTTGTTACACTTGAAGGTTAACGTGGATGACCCCCTCCCCCCAAAAAACGGCCCGGTGGAGACCGAACATAGCAACAGTGAAGATCATTTGGAAATGCTTAAGAAACAATTTGTTAGATTTCCCCTGCCGTGCATCACATGTGATTTCAATAAAGTTAATGACGAAGCAAGCAAAAAAAATCAAATAAAGGATCAGCACCTACCATTCAAGATGCACTGAGAAAAGAAAAGAGCCAATATCCACATGCCCCGCTCCTTTCAATATCCAAGCTTAAGCTTTTTTTTTTTTTTCTTTTTCAAATGAGCTTCTCCCCGCACTCTTTCTTCCTTAAACGTCTGTATTTTTTCCTTCAACAAGTCATTTAGAATGACAGAAGGGGGGGAGGCCAAGCTTGCATTTCTTTGGGATTCCGAATCCGGGGCAGGAGGATGATGAAGAGGAGGAGGTTCGCAGATGATTGTCCAGTGGCGCAACGAGAAGCGGTGTACGATCCACAAGTATTGGGAGATGGACCGCGCGGGGGCCCCTCAGCAGCGCAGCCGTCCCCCCCTATCGGACCTCTGCCCGGCGTTGAACATGAGGGAGCCCGGTCCAGGTGAGAGCTTCCGCCGCGGCTGCTGACTCGGACACTGGAAGCGCATAAGAAAGTGGGCTATGCGCAGAAGAACCATAAAAAAAAAAAGAAATGAAAAAAAAAGCGTAAAATGCTAAAAAAAAATCAAATAAAAAAAATAGTCCGATTGCTAGAAATGTGAATGAAGGAGGCAAAGGCGTCTCGGTGAGAGGATGGGTTGGATTTTGCGTAAAAGTGCGCGCGGCGGTAATTGTTAGCTGCGTGGGGAACTCATTGTGGCTTGTCCACCTCTCTCCATCGGGCGAGCAACAAGCACGCGCATCTTCGCTCCACACAAAAGTGCGCCTCCTCCTACAAGCTGGCCTGCCTCGCACAAGTGTGGGATAAAGCCGCTCCTTCCTCTCCGCAGCGGCGTCCTCCCTCTCCCATTGCCTTAAAGGTGCACGCGTGTGACGATGCGGGGAGGAGGGAGCCTGGGGGGAGGAGGGGGGAGCCCTTCAAGTTCCCTCTTTAGCGCCGGTGATTAAGGTGGGAGAATTAGCATGAGGGACCGAGGTCTTTGCGGGACATCTTTTGCGCTCGGGTGGCGGGCTGGAGATGCTTTCCGAGGGACGACGGGAGGGAAAAGGGGGAGTCAGAGGTGGAGGAGAGAGGGAGAGGCCAGGCTTCACCTGACTGCGTGCTGGAGGCCACGTGATCCGACCGCCTTCATTGGCGCACGTCAAATTTGCTCTCTGCGCAAACCGCAACTTCTCCAAAACAGCCTTCGTCAATTGATCATTCCGGAAGCAGAGAACCAGCACGTTCACTTCACTCCCTCTTTTATTTTAGAAGATGCATTATTAGTCTTTTGGCTAAATGAGGCTATTTGGGTAGTTACGTACCAATCCATTACTTTAGGTACTAAAGTACAATAATAGCATTTTGGGGGGTGTTAAAGTACTAAAGTGAGTAATTGCTTTATGTACTTAAGAAGTGTTGCAGCAATTACTGTTGGTACTAAATGAAAAAGTCATCATTTCATTGGGTAAAGAATTACTAGAGAAAATTTTAGGTAAAAAAAATTATAGCAATTATCTTTGGTGCTAAATAAGTAATAAATTACTTAGGTAATTGATTACTATAAGTACTTTCGTATCAACTACTTTAGGAATTAAATTACTAGGAATAAAAGTAATAATAATAGTATTAGTAAAGTACTCAGGTACTACAATCATCATTTAATCATTAAAGCACTATCGTAGCAATTACGTTTGGTTCTAAAGTACTAAAGTAATCATTCACCTTTGGTACTTAAGTACTATAGCAGCGATTATTTAAGGTACTGAATATTGGGTAATTAATTACTTTAGGTTCAAAGGTAATCAACTAGGTACCAAAGTAATCGGTTACTCTGGGTGTTTGAGTACTAAAGTAATGTATCATAAATAATCAACAAAAAATAATCGTCCATGGATAATGAATGGCCTAGCGAGATCAATCTTTTTGTCAATGACATTTTTAACTCAATTTTGAACATTTTTACAGTGGGCTTAGCTCGATTGTAGGAAATCCTTCTCCAACATTACAATATCAAGTTCCAGAATGTGTGCAAAACAATCATTTAGACCAAGAAAAAAAGTAGCATGCCCACTTGCACTGACCCATTTCGTTGCCCAGTCTTAATTTTGTTGTCTTGTTTTCCAATCATTTGACCATATGGTAAATCAGTCATCCCGGGGTTTGTCTTCAAAGATGGGATTAAAATCATTGCCTGTATAGTCGTACACAGCTAAATCCTTATTGTTCTAATCCTTCTTTTAACACTATGACATCTTGTAAGGTTAGTACCAAATCGTAGCTATTATCCTCTCCAAACCATTCTCATATTTAAACATTGGTGATTGTTCAATCACGTAAAATAAGCTGTTCAGGAAACATACAGTAGTTAGACTGTTGCACCAAGGAAAAAAACAATGTCATATGTCAAGATGGTCTTTGCATATGTGTTTTTTTGTTTATGCTTTCCCCAAAGTACCGTTGTGGTATATGCCTTTTTGTTGGAATTGATCCCAATCTTGTGTTTGCTATCCACTGGTTTTCTCACTTGTCATTATTGCAACACTGCGTCCGTCTTCAAGAAAGGTCATTGTAGCAAACCAAGAAAGGAAAATGGTTCGGATACTTTTCGTCAACTTATTTTTAAAGTCGACTTACCCAACTCGACTTTGTTTTCGCATGCTCTCGAAACTTCAATTTCAAAGCCGGGGAGAATTTAACAAGTCCACATGCACGTATTGTTCTTTATAATAATACTTAACCATATTTATAATTTCATAGGAGCCAGTGGATGAGATTTTGAAGCTTATGGTAAAGACAGATATGCTTGTTGCTGGTCCATTCACTTCAATGAGAGGGAGCGCTTATTCAACTTGCCCCCCTCCAAAATAAAAGCCCAGTCCAGGCCTGCATGGGCAACAAATGTAAAACAAAAAACATGCCCATACTTCTATTTGTTCCAATATGTCAATAAAAGATGGCACACATCCATATCGCTACAATATTAACACACCCGTATTGTATGTTTTCCTTCTCGGAAAGGCCTTGTATATCACCGAATAATTCAAATGATTTCTCTAAATTTAGTAAATTACGATAGATCATTTAGTGTGTAATGTACTACAATATATATGATCTTACCGAGAATTCATTAGGGATTATAAAGTCTTAACTGCATAACATCGTTCCCCAAGGGTAATTTTATGGCTTTTAGTAAGAAATGACTGTACTTGTAAGTCATTTGACTATATTGGAACAACGTAATAAACGCGCATCTCGCTAGGTTTCAAGCTGACCAATTACGGTTAAGGCGCAAGAGAGGAAACGCGAGTGAGGGATCTTAATAATTCAAGCAACATTATGAGGCAGAGATGGATAAACGGCCATCTAACGTACTGTACATCCTCATTTTATTAGTCTGCCGTTGATTGCTTCTCCCTGACCATAAATTCTGAGGGGAAAGTGGGACTTCATTTCTATTCAAGTTTAATGAGTCGACAGCATCTCCGCAACGGGCAAATTGGCAAAACGGGTTTCCTTTGAGACCAATTAGAACCCTTCAGAAGGTCTTGTGTTTATTTAACCATTTTGCTTTGTCTAGCACGGTCATCACCAAACTTGTTTTCTGTTATCAATACGTTATGTGGAAATGAAATCAAATCTACTCACCCAAAAGAGCGCGCCCATTGGGCCCATGCGGTGTGCTGACCCACAAAATCCAACTGATGGTGCTTGGGTGAGGAAAAAAAAAAAAAAAAAGTCTTCCTCGCTGAGGGACACCGCACAATTCTCATGACTGCCACCTATAGGGCAGGAGTAGAAAGGCATCATGACATTTTGTTCCAGTTCATCACGGCTAACATTAGACGCACATTTAGTGTACCTGATGTTGCGGCCTCAGATTGGAAGCGGTATGGACAAGACTTACCGCCTGCCAATCACAGAGCAGCAGTAAACATCTTTGACGGTCTGGAAGTGTCCAACGTGGGGTGACAGTGTTGCTTGGTAACCACAGCACATGACTGACCTTATCTGTGCACTCATAAAAATGCATGAAGTCCGTTTATTTATTTTCCCTATTTCCCCGCACTGCCCACTTGCTTTCCTTTGCCCGCCTTGTCGCAAAATGCACACGGGAAATTCTGATGATTAGAGAAGGGAAGAATGGGGAATGACCAGAAGAGTGCGAATAAAAAGATGAGCCCATGCCATGTGAAGATTGATTGCAAATAAAAAATAGACATATATTTATATCTATATTTTTTTTCAATTATTTCAAGCATTTTGATACACTCTTTTTTCAGTTTGAGACTAACCTGTAACCTATAGAAACACTGCAAAAAAGTAGCTAACAGTTGTTGAAAGGTGATTTCTACTTCTACTTTTACCACTTTTATGGATGATAAAAGGGTATATATATATATATATATATATATATATATATATATATATATATATATATATATATATATATATATATACACTATTTAAATAAACTGATGAAGAATAACTGATTCCAATCCTGCTTAATTGCAGGTGTAGTAACAGTTATAATCATGCTTTGACTACTCCAACTCTATGATCTCCTTAAATCGGTAAATCTGCCTTGTTTACAGTGTTGTAATCTGGGTTTAATCTCCCAAACATATTTATGGAATGGAGAAAGCATTATGCTCCGCTTGAATCTGTTTACGGCGGCGTGATGTTTTCCAAGTTGTACAGCGGAGCGTATGCCGCTCATATTGACACAACGTCACGGGGTCCAAAGTGCTGCCGCCGTTCCTACGGGGAAGCGCAGATGTTCGCCTTGCTGTGGCCGTTTTAGCATCGCAACATCATCGGCGCAGCTGGGCTGTCACTTGTGGCAAAACGGGCGGCGACGCCGCACGCCGCTCTTGAACCGTCGACAGCTCGGGGCGGCGCGGCACAGATGGCAGGTAGACACCGGGCCTCCCATCTGGCCTCGGCGCCGGCATTTTGCCCCGGCGAATCTTAAGCGTGTGCTTCAACGGAAAGCCTGTCAAGAGAGAGAAGTCACCTTGTGCAAAACATTTTACTGCAATGGGGGGGGGAGGGGGCAAGTATGTATCAGCTAATGGAAACAGTCAAGTTGGAGGGAAATGCTCACTACAGTACATTTTTCCTTCAAGCACTATAAATCTCTGTCCATTCAGAAATCCGTCCGTCCGTCCATCCATCCATCCGTCCATCCATTCATCCGTCCGTCCATCCTTCCATCCATCCATCCATCCATCCCATTTTTACAGTGTAACAGTGAGTCTGATTTGGTCGTTTTGTTCAACCGTTGCATTAATCGCATTAATCAAGGTGAAAAATGCGATTCAAATATTAGCAGTTTGTCAGCACTGATATATATCTCTATATGTATATATGCCTGTGATTAGTCCGATTCAGTCATTTTGTTTGGCAGGCTTCATTTAAAGGAAAGGAAATATAGCAGAGGGCCAGTCCAGAAGAAAAGCACTTTATGGATGGAGCATTCAGGTCAGCCCCTACGCCCCGCCTTGCTCCCCCATAATCCTCCCCTGAAGCTCCTTCCCCTCCCTCTCCTTCTATCCCTCCTCCTACCCCCCTCCCCTCCCACGCCCAACCCTGTATATCATGAGCAAATGCCAACAGATGCCTTGTGTCTAAGACAAGCATTATGTTCTTAGAGGATGTCCTGCTAATTCTTTTCTCTCTCTCTCTCTCTTTTTTTTTCCAAGCTACAGATGTCTGAAAGAGTTCAAGACGTGAGCATATCAGGCAACCAGGTAATCATGCTCAACAAAGAGTCCGAAGGCCCACTAGAAGCGAACATTATTTGATTTTGCATAATCAAATGTGATGCGTAATAATAAGTACACGGCAAGCTAAACGTAGCGTAAATGCATCAACGGCAGCATTTAGCTTGGTATTTTCAAACATGTTACTCATCAAGAATTCAAAAGCGGAGGAGCGGGACTTCATTTGTCGTAAGGAAACGTGTCAATCATGGCGACAGTGGGAGAAAGTGGTTTGTCAGACCCCGAGGGGTCCGCACTGACCTAAATACAAAATTGTCAACAGCGATTTTTACAGTCACCAACCAAAAGAGAACACCAGGGAAACAAACATTTATCTCTGGAAAAAGAGCTTTACTTAGAAGAGTCCAAGTGGAAAGTAGTTTTTTTTTTTCCGCTCCCCAGTGGGGCAACAGAGCATTTTCAAATTTGCGTGATGCAACATGTGTTATTTGGTTTTATAGGACTAGTTGGTTAACAATAAGTAGATACAATTTTAATTCATACGGGGGCCCTCAAGCGGATGTATGAGCCATGTTTTGTACTGATTGATGAGTTGACCTCTTCCCTGAAAGAGATTTTCATTGCGCTCGACGGTAGCGCTCATTCCGAAATGAGTAACGCCACCGTGTGGTCAAATGTGGTACTGCTGGAAGGGGAGGCGCAGTTACAGTGCAAAATGGTGAGAAAAAAGAACATGAAGTGAAAAAACAAACACAAACAGGTTGCATGGTCATTTGTGATATCTATGCTACAGTAATAAAAGTATGCAAAGTGGGAAATATATTACTACTGAGAGTGATATGCTGCACCAGTCAAAAGTTTGGAAACATCTTCCGTCACATTCTTCATCGTGTCATTGTCTTGAGTTTTCATCTCTAAGATAAGTTTACACAATGAAAGAAAGACTAAATAAGAGGGTGTTTCTAGACTTTTGATTGGTACTGCATAGTGACAAAATAATTTATCAAAATATGGCCAATATGGTCTAAATACATCATTTTAAGAACTGCTTCTGCTCTTTTTCTTTTTGCTTCTTTTTCTCCTTACCTCCAACGTTTCCTTCTTTCTTCTTCTATTTGTGATTATTTGATGATGCACAGTGTCTGAAAAGATTGAAATATGCAATATGAATGCACAATATTGTAGTTTTTTAGGTCCTATTTGGAAAATGGTGTACATTTGGAAGATTAAATACAGTAACAAAAGATCATTTATACGTTCAAACACAATCAATTTTATAAACTGTACATAAGATGTATACACTTATTATTGTAAATTGACTGAATAATGCTCACTTTTATTTGACATCATCAACAAGACATAACCTTATCTAATGAATCTCCCATTAGATATAAAAAAAATTGAAAATCGGTGAAACCTAAATGTAACCCCGGATGGCATGAATTTTCCGCCATGGAATTTGAATGAAGTTACGCAAACGCATTAGGAAATGCGAGACAAATGAAAAGAGGCTGTATCTAAAACACAGAATACTCAAATAAAAGAAATAACATTTGCCCACTTAAGACGCAGATTCTTTTGGCCTAAAAAGGTATGTATTGATGCTAGCGGTGGGCTGTCATAGCTCCAAGGGCACGAGGGCGGCGGGCCGGGCCGGGCCGGGCCCTGCCACACCCGTAGCCCCGATCCCGGTTGACCTACAAAACCGGCGAGAGCGCTGACGTTGATCGCAAGCGCAGTAGCCCGGAGTGTCAAAAAGACTCACGCTGATTTGAGATTCGACCAGGCTTGACGCGTGACATGGACATTGCCGAAGAACAGAGGGGGATATACAGTACGCATAGCTGCCCGGTAACAGGGACTTGCTGCTCATTGGCTATTCAACAATGTTGCAATGATGATGGGCTTTGGGCAAAATGACACGTTGTTGCCCAGCACTCACGCCACGATCTACCGTACTCACATAGACGGCGCTTGACGTGCTATCGTCGTCATAAAAGCACACAATCGCGTGTAGGGTTTGAATTTATCAGTACTCTATCTAAATTTTCATTTTCACCATATCTATCTATCCATCTATATCTATATCTATATATATACAGTATGTATATACACACACACACACATATCGATATACATATATACATAAACTCACACACTCACTCATAAATGAAATGTAGAAGGCCGGGCAATGCCGCCCTCCAAATCAACGGGAAAGCTCATTAAGCATCAGCGTGAGCTTGAGTGTGCTACTTAACACACCAGAGCATCCACATCATTTGATCATTTGAGGGGGGACGCGGAAAGGCCGACCAAAAGACAGTTTTGCGCAGTTGGAGATGACGCGACAAGGGTCCTCACGCTCGGCAGAAGGCGATTGCTACGAGTGGCTAATTGTGGCATCTGTTCAGTCTTTCAAATGGAGTCGGTGCGCTATGATGGCTTTCGCTAATTGCTACACGCAGATCGCTCCAGGATTGAGCAACTGCCAATTAGGTCTTGTCTACATGGAACCAGGGCTATTTAAACACGCATTTCTCCTGTCTTTGTGTGTAAAAAAAAAAAAAAAATGTATTTTTTTTATGGTTTACAAGCATGCCAGGCCACTAGGTGGCGGTAGTTTCACCAAATTCCATCCAATCAGCATCACCGGCGTCTTTGGCGGTAAAGAGACTAGAGGGATGATGTAAAAGTCCGGTTTAGAATTGATGGATGCAAACATAAATGCAAAGACGGATTGGAACACTTGGATTTGAATAAAGAATAAAAAATAAATTAAAAAAACGGGCGCATATAACAGATGAGGCAAACTGGAGACATTTCGCGCCCGTTTGCAAGAACCCCTGCATTATGTCTTTAACATAAACTGATCATACCTGCAGTTAGCACTAACATTTGTTCAACATAACACGTGTATTGTTAGAATACTGCACCAACACATTAGTAACATGCCTGCTGATGTTTACTGGTAGAGTGAGTTCCATGGCGGTGAGTAAATAAGCAGTTCTAACTCAAAATCTATCCTTTGATTGCCCGGAGATTGCCCCCTGGGCGAGGAAAAAAAAAAACAAATTATACACATACACACACACACGTCTAGACTAGACAAGGGACTAGAAAAAAAAAAAGTGTTCTAAACAAGACGGGTCAGTGTGAACCGATCACTTCCTGGCGCAGAAGCGGCACGACACGTACAGATTAACCAGATACGTCAACTTTGACCTCCGATCCCTCCCCCGTTCGGTGTTTGACAATGACAAATAGTTCCTGAAACGACCTCAGCCTTAACTGCCGCTCTCATCCTGGATCAGCTATTCTTTCAAAACGCCTTCATTCTGATGGAGAAACTAACCACTGCTAACCACCTCAATGGGATCTTTGACGTCTTCTGCAGTCATTGGCAGTGAAAAGACACGTTTTTCAGTCTTGTTTGCCACAAGGAATGCAAAAACAACCTGTTTCTTTGTGCAAAACAAAAGTCTTCATTTATTTACATTTGTTCAAAGAGAAACATACAATATCTTCCAGTGTTTCCATTCCAAAGTGCAAAAGGGTTGTATTCATTAGGAACACCCCTGCTACTGTTCACCACTATTTTCCGTCACTCAGTCTGCGAAAGAAAGAAAACACAAATAATCAGTCAGGCTTCCAATCAACGTCTATCCATCGATCTCACTCTCTCCCCCTTTTCTCACTCTCTCCGCCCCTCCCTTTCTCTCCCTCGCCCACTCCCTCTCTCACCGTACCTGCATCTTCTCGTATATCCAGTCGAGAAAGTGGGTTACATTGCCGTAAACCCCCGGCCTGTTCCTCAGAGCGCATCCGATCCCCCAGCTGGTGTCCCCCGCCAGCCACCACACGTCCGCCAGTCGGACCACCAAGGGCCCGCCGCTGTCACCCTGCGGCACGCGCGCGCCACGTCCGAGTCTCGTCGCGTCAGCGCGGTCAAAAACTCACCTGGCACGAATCGACGCCGCCGCTCAGTTTGCCGGCGCAAATCATGGATTCCGTAAGTGCCCCGTTTAAGATTGCGGGTTGGTTGCAGTCCCCTCTGCTGTAAATGGTCACTTGGGCCTGATTGAGTTTGTCTGGGGAGGGGCCTGAGGAGAATGAAAGCGCGCCATTTTGAAGCCAGCTTCATCAAAGATATGAAAAGTAAAAGTCATGAGAAAAAGGACGAATGCGAACGTGGTCTTACCGGATGATCGTAAAGCTCCCCAACCCGTAATCCAAGCCGGCTGCCCGGCTGAAAATTCCATGCCGACGTTTGGTAAGCACACCGGCTTCACTGCCTCTGTTGAACCGAGAGATCGATTCGTGAAATAAATGAATAACCCGCCGTCGACCTGAATGAAACTCATCTGGGAAGGATTTCGCCGTGACACTGACTTGAAAAGGCCAAAGGTGTTTGAAGCTTGAGAAGCGCGATGTCGTTGTCGTTGCTTTCCGTGTCATATTTCTCATGATTGATGATTTTGCCGACTCTGTTGCCGTAATCGAAGCTCATTTTAAACAGGCTTACGTCACCGGCGTATACGCGCCACGATGACGGTCTGGAGACCCTGCGATTGGTGGAAAAATTGCGGAAGGCGGATGGACGGGTGAATGGAAGCTATAAGCGTAGATATGTGGTTGCTAGGGGAGGACCAAGACCGCCCCTACACCTTTGAGAAAGCATTTCCAGACCATATAGACTAAAGACTGTTTTCATTTACAAACACAAGCAAACTCTTAATTCTAGAGAGGAATGATGGGGGTTATAACTCACATTTGGAAGCAGTGCGCAGCAGATAGAATCCAGTCCGGGCTGATTATGGAGCCTCCGCAAACGTGTCCTTTACCAGAAATCTGGAGACTGACCTGCCACGGCCAGGCTCCATTTGAAGCCTCTGTACCCCCTACAATGCGACTGCTGGGGGACGCCGCGCTCTTGCCGCAATCTGAAGATCAAAATAGTTGTCCATGTTTGTTGAATGTTTGTCTCAGATACGGGCAATTTCCATTTCACGTGAATATTGGAATTTGTTTTAGAAGTGTCAAAATAACTGATTCGTTGCGACTGATCAAATTCGGAGTTAAAGCGTTATTTTTTTATTTGGTTGTAATCTAGTTTTAATCCTATTATTAGTGTTTGGCCAAACCTGATAGGCTCCTGTCGTTGGTGCGAGGGCACGCTCGGAAACAGAAAGAAGATGTAAAATTGTACGATGAATGATAAATTTAACTTAAAAAAAAACTACAGCGATAGACAGTCTTTGTAAGATGCAGCAGCACCTCAAGTTTAGGTTACCACATCAATCCAAAGCACCTAGCTGCGACTGCAGCCACAGCATACAAGCTGCCATAATATGGGCCGCTCAATCTCTAGGAGTGCCTCGTTTTCGGGCAAAGCTTTTGTTACCCATAGCTAATAGCCTTAGTAATATGGAAATATGGTATTCATTTGTGGAAATAAAGCAATATCTTACCCATACAGTGAATACTGATGGAACTTTCGTCGCAACTTTCGCTGCAAAGGATGACAATAAAAACAGGATTGTAGTACACATGTATTAAATGTTTACATACATATATATATATATATATATATATGTATTTTTTTTTTAAGGATCATTGACAGACCTGTAAAAAAGCTGAGATTGGAGTTGCGATTTATGGTCGCTGCCAGGCTTCAGCTTCATGAATCCTCTCGAGGCTAAGGAACCTGCACTTGTTAGGCTTGAGGTTACATAATCCTGTCTGTGGGCCAAACAAAAGAATTCATCATTGAGGCTGGACAAACATACTTGGACATAAATAACATATTCTACATAAATAACATTTTGGGCCTGTATTCTTTATTATTAGATTTTTTAATTCTATCATATTTTGGCATTCAACTTTTACATTTCTTGACCGATTCAAACCCTTGCAGCATTTTGCAAAAAATTCCCACTTCCCGTGCTATTGATTTTCTAAGTGTAATAGTTTTCCTACAATTCATCAGCTGTACAAAATTAAATTCTCATTGACGATGATTTTCGACTTCCGCGCGAAGCAAAATATGAACAATAAGCACATTTTGGACACGTTTCATTATCGAAAAAATGTGTCGAAGATAAGCACACCTCTTGTAACCAATCTGCTCGCACACAGCTTTCCCAAAGTTGTCATCCCACTTGTCAGCGCACACAGGCATCCATGATTGGCTGTCTGATGAGAAACTCTGCAACAAGAAGTCGCTTCCGTGAAGGCGAACTGTTAAATAAAGAGAAAATCGCTGAGCCAAAAAAGGTCAAATTCACTGTTCGCGTGGTAAAGACTTTATAGAGTGAAATGTTTTTACAGCAGTAGGACTCATCCTCTCCATCTGAACAATCTGGGATTCCATCACACCACTGGGAGGTGCTTAGACACTTCCCATTAACCCTGCATGATTTGCCCAGCGCACACTGGTAGTACACTACAAAAAAAAAAAAAAAAGAAACACACAGGTAGATATGCATACACGTATATATATTATATATATATATATATATATATATACACACGTACATACATTTTACAGACATCTTGCATTGAAAATTGTGTAAATATTTTTGTGTAAATATATGTAAAAAAATCAATTAATACATTAAAATAAAAACAATAATTAAAATGACCCCCGCAACAGGTCTGACCCACAATAGAACGGTGAGGGTCTGAATTTGCGCGGAGTAGGTCTGAACACTAGGTAGCGAATACTCAACAGCTGAGGAAAAACCTGAAGCCCAAGTGGTCTCTTTGCCTCTGGGGTTAAAACCGAAGGTGGGAAATCATTTCGTCTTGTCGACTTACAAAAGTACCAGAACAAGAGGGCGAGCACTGCCAGAACCAGGAGAGCGCATACGGTTGCACACAGGATACGTTTCCATGGACAACTCTTTCTTCCTGTGAGGACAAAACAGACTTTTGAGTCAAGTCACTATGTCAACATCAGGAGCTTTAACGAGGCAAGGTAAACGTAGTTACGTGAAAAATGTAAATTGGATGTGCTTGAAACTAGCCGCTATTTGCTTTGGAACTTAGTAGAGCAGGTGAGCAAGGGCTTATGGGGAAAAAAAAAAAAGGATGAACTGATATTTTGTGATTACCTTTGTTTTCTGTCACGTTTTGCAGCGTAGCAGGTGCGGTGGTTTGGTGGGTGTTGATAGGTTGGGGGGCGTAGACGACATAACTTGGAGTTTCTTGAGGGAGGCTAGGATAGATCCCTCGATGCGGGGCGAATGGTGGTGGTCTACTTTCCTGATGCTGAAAGCCGTCGTTATCATAAACCGCCTGTAGAAGTCACAAGAGCGTGTCGTTAAATCTTTCAACAAAAAAAAAATGCAAATAAAAATAGCGAGGTAAACCTGTGTTCATTTTTTTTTGTTTTTGTTTTGTTAAATAAAAAATAGTGCTATTTTTTGACTGGTCTGACTAACACAATCCAGAAAAATAGCCAGGATGCAAGACATATTTTCCTAAATGAAAATCCATGTCATAGAGATGGATTGTTTTTTTTAAATAAATCAAATGAATTTGGTCCGACGTAGAAGAAAGAAATATATTAAGAAAAATAGTGAGCAAACATACCATAGAAAAATGGTCATAAATGAAACTGCAATAAAGGAAAGCCAAAATAAACGAACCACGATCTAGCAGGAGAACACTGCGTTATAAAAGACAGTAGCAACATGTGCTGATAAACAAAAACCAACCTCATTAATATTCATGGCAAAACTGGTCACACAGCTTGTAAGTTAAGAACGTCTGAAAGTAAAAAGTAGAAGTATTAAGTCAAACATATTTTAAATAGACCCAACATATTAAGGAAAAAAAAATCTGACATTTTTAATTTGATATGTAATACACAATGAAAGTAATCCAAAATCTAATTTGAGATAGCTCCCTTTTTAACAGTACATTGACATACATGTAAGTATATTCAATTTTTGTAGACGTACCTTGCTATCTTTAAGGTCTTTTAAGATCTCCGGCACTCAGTTGTCCTGTGTCCTCTCGTTCCTGTTCTGTCTCATATTCAGTCCAGAGCAAGTAATCAACAGCCAGGACCACACCTTCCATTTTTTTCAGTGTATGCACAAGCCAGCCTCCTGCTAGTCCCTCGATTCTCTTCAGAAACGGAACAAGCGCACAGGTATCGAGGCTGGTTCTCCATAGACTTCGTCTCGGATTAAAATCCGGGATATGAGTGAGATTAATCCAGTCAATTCATCAGGAATATCAGCTGTAAAATGGAAGTAAATACATGTAAAATAGTAGACAATCTTACATGATATGAAAATGCTTTTATCGATTTTAATGTATTATCTTCTCTTCCAAAAAAATGAGTGATGTCCAAACAAATGGGTGAGTCAACTATAGAAAATATGTGTGGCCAAAAGGACTGAGGCCCTGTTAATATTTACCTTAATGGTTAACTGTGTTGGCTGGCAGAAAAGGAAAAGAATGGGAGAGGAAACTTCCAGTAAAAGTCATAGGAATATCATGTTCTTCATAATGATATTAACACTTTTAGAGAGCTTTTTTTGTGACTGAAATAGCAACAAAAAGAACACATCCACTACTACAACCGATCGAGCACTACATCAAATTAGACACGGAAAATACTGAGAACTGCGCAGTGGCCCCCTGGTGCAAGGTTGAAAAAAAAAGGGAAAAAAGTGCACTAATCCGTACACACGGTTTGGTTTCCTCAATTTACAAATCCGTACGAACGGTTTACTAATCCGTTTCCTCAATTTACTAATCCGTACCCACGATTTACTTTTCAGCCGTAGGTTAAGGTCAATTCAATGTTTCTATTATACGTGGAGTGATCGCCGTCCAAGGGGACACTTCGGCTCTGACGTCACAATTGCAGACGAAAAACACGGCTGCGATGGATGAAACGCTGTAAGTACCTTGTCCGTCTATTTTTATTCTACAATATGTTGTGTAAATGCACTGTTATGTACGCCTTAGATGCCTTGTTTGCATCCAAAATTCCCTACTGGACTCTGCTGATTATTTTTATGCTAACGTGTACAATGCTGCCCATGGCTAATAAGATGCGAATGTATACATGTCCAAACGTGAAAAGTTCAATTCGCGTTGACAGTCATGCGCTTCTGGTTACATTTTGTTGAAAACCACTTCATGAAAACCAGCATTTTCTTTACCCTTGACCCAAGATGTCTGAGGACATACTCGTGATTAGATCTGTTGCACACTGAACTGAGATTCAACTTAGAAATAGGGTTCATTTCTTTAATAATTTATTTAACCAATTATAAAAATAGTTTTTTGTAACTCCCGTAGGACGAAACGTACTAATGAAATATCCCCAAAACTTGGATGTGAAATTTGCACTCGGAACGAAAAAGCACGCGGCAGCTAAATGGCACCATCTAGCGGCCAACGGAGAATCTCCAGTGATCGATAATCGATTGGGTATGAGAACGAAAAAATGCGCTCAAAGACAGGCTCTTGATTGCAAACGCGATTTTGCAATGGCAGAAACAATATATCAAAAAATAATACGCACAAAGGAATGTTTAGTGAAGCACATGTGAGATATTTGAAGAATTCAACAACATGTGCGTCTAAACATTTTGGCAGACAAAAACGATTTTTGTACTCTGGTAATTGTTTTTTTAAGTATGGCAGTTCATTGGTCTGCCAACTGGTTGTTAAAATACTTAAGCTATTCAATCCATGATTGCAAAAAACAGGCAAAACAATGTTGCTTTTGTAAAAGCTATTTATTTAGCCGTTTCAGTTCAGAGTTAAATATTAACTTATATTTCCCACCTAATTGTTTAACAAAGGAGTGTAACATCGGAGTTGCTTTCGGAGGAGTTGTGTCCATGTTTGCTGTATAAATAGCATTGGGGCTTGAAAAAAAAATGCATTCTTCAGAATCAAACCATTTGGACTGTAAAAGCCCGTAGCAGACATTTCCAAAAGGGAATTAATGGATGTGGAAGTGTTCCCATTGAATTTCTTAGAACTTCTGGATAATAATAGAAGAGGCTCCACCCCCTCCATTGCAGATACCCGCCAGACCGTATTGGCCAGATTTAAGGTTGTGCACCATATGACCCACAATTCGTGCTCCTGACATCCTGACAAGATAGAAAAAAACAAGTCAGGATATTAGGGACTACCATAACTTTTTTGCCACACTAACTTTTCTTTGTGTAATTTCCTTCTCTATCTTGCTGGGGGGGGGTTTTCAACCGCTTACCCAATGGGGTGTCCGAGTGACACAGCTCCGCCGTTGACGTTGACTTTTGCAGGATCGATGTCCAGCATTTTAATGTTGGCCAGAACGACCACACTGAAGGCCTCGTTGATCTCCCACATGGCGATATCGTTTTTGCTCAGCCCAGCAGCATCCAGGACCTAACAGACACACACACAGACGATTGGTTGATTTCATAACATATATAGCTTGGAATTACTTATTTGATTAACTAATTAGTAATGAAACTCAAAATTGACATTCATTGTACATACATACCTTTGGCACAGCATATGCAGGAGCGATGGGGAAATCAATGGGTGCGACAGCAGCATCAGCAAAAGCTAGGCAGCAAAAAAGGAAAACACCCCCCATTTTTTTTTTCAAATAGAAACACAACTCAACTTCATCTGATCAAAAAAAAGAAAATATTCATAATTCCTTGTGTTGTGACTGAATAAGAAGTCCAGACACCACTTGTGGCTTCACATTTGGCACTGTGAAAGACTGCTTTGATATTAGTGTATGTAGGAAAAAATGAGAACTACAAAAAAGTTGATCAAGCCGGGTACGTCGACTTTACCAATGGGTCGACTAAAACTAGTTGTAGTTGACTTTGCACGATTTTATCATCTTATGGATATCACTGTTTCATACCCCATTGGGAAATATTTGATGGACATTTAGAGCTTCACAAGGGGGAATAACATGAATTGAACTTACAAACAATCCTGGCTAATGGAGTGACATTATGTCTTTTTGCAGCGTCTGCTGTCATCAAAACAAGGGCAGCAGCCCCATCGTTCAAAGTGCTGGCATTGGCAGCAGTCACCGTCCCTAAAAAGAGCAAAGAAAACACACTCAACAAAGACGGTCACCCAACAAAGAATGAAGAGATAGAAAATATACAATAATTACCATTCTCTTTCTGAAACACCGCCCTAAGTTTGGGAACTTTGCTGAAGTCCACCCGTCTCCACTCCTCATCCTCAGACACGACCACATCAGGTTTGCCTGAAAATCGCCAGACCATTAAATACTGCATGAAAAAAAAATAAAAAATCCAGCTCAGATTGCTACCTCTTTGTGGAATGCTAACGGGAACAATCTCCTTGGCCAACACTCCTGACTCGTACGCAGCTTTGCTACGCGTGTATGAGCTGATTGCATAGCTGTCTTGCTCCTCCCTGCTGATGCTACTCTTCTTAGCCGTGTTCTCTGCACAGTTGCCCTGTTTGGTGAACAAATCAACAGAGCACTCACATAGAAGTAGAAGCTGACAGAAACTGCGAAAAAAATTATGTTCTCTTGTACTTAAATAGTTTATTTTGCTAGAGATTTTGTTTTGTTGGAAGGGGGGGGGGGGGCATAAATGAGTACCAGGGGTTCAACGTCTTAACATGCAAAAATACGTCCTTGGCATTGAATGAGTTCAAACGGGTTTTGACTTATTTTGCTGATCAGTTCAAATGAATCTTTGACGTCTGCAGTCGTCAATGGCAGTGAATGAGTTAAGAGAAAGTGGACAGTTACCATGTGGAATTTATTGTATACATCAGTGAGGCCGTCCTTTACAATGAGGTCTTCCATTTGAACCCCACCGTAGGAAGGTGTTTCCCGAGCCATCACGTAAGGCACATTGGACATGCTCTCCATACCGCCTGCCACCATCACATCCTTAACAAGAATAAAAACACACACACATGGAAAATATACAGAAGAGCGGCTGCAAATCAGATTTGTGAAAACTAAAACTTGAGCCACCTGGTGTCCACACATTAAACTTTGGGCCGCCATCATTATTGACTTCATCCCAGAGGCGCAAACTTTGTTGATGGTTGTTGCAGGAGTACCAAGTGTCAAACCTAAAAGTTATAAATAGAAAACGTTATTCATCTCTCAAAATAAACCACTGATAGCAATTCACTGTTATGTTGGATGCCGCGCAGCATGTATTTGTGAATTAGAGATTAGAGCTATTATATTAATCACATTAAGATATTGAGCACCTAAGCACTGCTAGTTAGCGGCTAATGCTATGCTAAACAGCCCATTTGAGTCAGCATGGTATGTATAAAAGTGATCAGTAGGAATGGAAACTATATTGGGCTGTTGAGGGAGTTACTTACATCCATCACGGCAGCCTATATGGAGCAATCGAGAGCTTCTAACTCGCAGCTAATCTTTGTTAGATACAGCGAAACAGAATCGGAACCACTAGTAAACATTGGCAACAAATCCCGTACGTCAATGTGAGTTTAATTAAGTCGTTTATTAGCACCCCGAATTGGCGAGTGAACATTTCAGAAGAAGGTTGTTTGTATCGAGCGTCAGGAGAGAAAATAGAAATACTCGTTAAGCTATTTCGCCGTAACAGGCTTCCAAGAATAATTTCAAAATAAACACTAGCATCCTCCCAACAATCAAGCGTGAGGATGGAAACGCACCATTTCAAACTATCGCAACAGAGACGGCCAATGGAGCGTCGGATTATTTCTGTCGCTTACATTTTGGATCGTGTACAAAAATTCAAAACGTTGCAACGTAACACCTGCTCCGAGCAAAGCTTGTCTGGTGGGAGCTTGTCCTTCTCCTGCTTGGAGCACGTTGCCCATGTAGACCTCATTCACATCTTCTGGCTTTATTCCTAAATTCATACAATGGGATTTAGTCAGATAAGAATCAATATTTACCCAAGAGCAAAAGCAGAGGTTAGAAAAAAAGTAGTTGAACAAGTTACCTACCCGCATTTTCTATGGCTCCCTTTATGGCAACAGAACCCAATTTTGTAGCTGGAACTGCTGCGAGACTGCCCTTGAAGGAGCCCATTGGAGTACGGACTGCACTGACGATGACCACTTCCTGAAAGCATCACAATGCATTCAGTGTTGTGGACAGTCCAAACACGAGGGATGAATACATACGTGCAACTTTCAAACTTACATGGAGAGATGGACGAGACGTATAGGTTCTTGACAGGTATTTGTGGATCTAACAAAAAAGGACAGAGTAAACCTCGCGAGAAACGAGGGAACACTGAATGAAAGCCAAAAGCCCTTTGTTCAATTAGTGGAAATGTATTAGCGACAAAAATAAAAGCACAGTTATTGTTAGCTACGGTTCGTTGTGGAGGCAAGTTATAGTTGTAGCGGTCTTCGCTTTATGCTAAGGTGTTAAATGAATGTCCCGTAATAACATTGAAAAAATGTTTGGTCGGTTTGGTCACATTAAGATCATTAAACCGGTCGTGTAGTGAGCTATCTGGAACAAAAAAAAATATGTTGACATTTTCAGAAAAGCGCTATTGATATCACATGAAGTTAGCTAGTTAGCTTAGCCGCTAACGTTTCCAACTTGTGAGACGAGGTAATGCAACATATGACAAAAGCCATTCTCGACGTATTGTATCGCTAAACACACCCATACTTACCAGGCGCCTGCATGTCCCGGCACGTACGGTTAAAAGTCCACTGGATGACATTTTTGAACCCAGGGAGACACTTTTGATGCCACTTCACCTTCAACTGGGGAATGGAAGCAAAAAAAAAGCGCAGCCAATCACAGAGAGAGGTGTGTTCCTATGACGTAACCTGTCGCCATGTTCGACACACGTATTCGAATTGAGGCTGAACAGAGTTTTTGTTTTATACTTTTTATGTTTTTCATGCAGCAACCGACATCCCACATATATTCATAGGTATTTTGTATTTCGTGTATTCTCATTAGGAGTGGCATAGACGGAAATTTCTCACTGAGGATGCAGTAATCTAAGATTCCTTGAAGTCACAAGTCCTTGCTTCAAGTTATTCATTTTGTCTTAACTGCATTTTAAAAAACGCACAATTGACGAGGAAGCAAAGTCTAACAGAACATTTTACCTCTTTAAGTCAGTGTCAATAAAAAAAAAATACTTTCATTTACAGCAGGGGTGTCCAAAGTCGGCCCTCGAGGGCCGCAATTAATGCATTTACGCAAAATCCGGATGAACATGCAATACATATTGAAGTTTTCTGATTGGGTAGAAAAGCGACTGAAAGTGTACATACAGTACCTCTGTCGGTAGGTGGCAGTGCTGTGTTGACGAAATTCATCCCTGCCCCAAAGGGCAAAAATCTGCGAATAATTGACCCCAGAATATATACATAGGAAAAAAACTTTACAAAAATAATCGTTGACGAATGATTCAATCACAAATATTACAGATCAAAACGTACATCATTTACTTCCAAAGCTTTATTAAAGATGACATAACACTTGTTCTGCCGTTATGTGGTGTCATTGTTGCCCATGCTGATTACTATCACATAGTTTTCTAAAAAAGAAAAAAAAAGCGAAATCCCCTTAGACCTAATGGACAGCAAGTAGGATAAATACTGTCATTGGAAGGCAGACTTGGGTGACCGTTCAGTCACAGTCCATCCAATCACTGCTCATCAACGTGCGAACGGCTCTTCTTCTCATATAATTGTATTGTGTCTGCCTGGATCCATACGAAAAGAAGAGGTATCCTGCAAAAAAAAAATGGGGAGTCTCAACTGCGGACATAATCTTTGAAAGGGCAATCATCCTTGAAAATGACTTACCTCTGTACGCAAAAGCGGCATCAACTCTGTAGCCGATCCCGGGGAGCTCAGTGCGAATCATTCTGGGGTTCCTGCGATCCATTCTGCCCCTTCGTTCATTGTAGCTAAACATGTACAATAATCAACATTAAACTTTGACAAATATACGATCGGCAGACTCTCTGTGAGCTATAAAATTCCAATACAGCCAAAAATAGAGTCTGTCATGTGTTAAATCACCTTGTTTTTCTCTGTTTTCTTTTTTTTTTTTTTATCTGGGAATGATTCCAGCATCAAGGGTAGTGGGATCATTGAAATTATGATTATGATATAAATATTTAAAAATATATACATATTTTTGTTGATACTCTAAAACATCATACAAGTACTGTATATGCAGTAAGTCAAAAAGTTTTATTATTGTACATATCTCGTGATCGGATTGGTGATTTTTAAACTCACGTCCTGGCCGCTATAAATATTTGTTTTGTATTGATACTCTATGTACATTATATAAGTATATGGGGTAAATTAACAATGTAAATAAAGTACCCTGTCTTGTGCTTGGAACAATGATTGCTTATTGGTCATTTTTAAAATCCCTGATCGGCCCCCAAAATCCTGATTGTAGGTTTGTTTGTATGTTTAGCTACTCGGATGACTCACCTCCAGTATTTGTTGTTTACAAAGAAGAGAGTTCTTCCCACAAATGGAACGTGGACGGCGGCATCCACTTTGGTGACAGACGAAGGCAGGCCCAAGTCGCTGAGAGGTTTGGGAAAGCCGGGTAGGATGGCATTTTTTCGGACTTGCCAGTAGCGGTCCCCTGCATCACCAAAACGTCTATTGCAGTTCATTTCCGAGCATTTCCGGAAATGTCTTTAAAACGGTTCTGAGACTATGCGGCGTCAGCAGTTTCATCGTATCCGACTCTTTTGTACCTTCAATTAAAACAACCGAGCCGCGTTGCCTATACTCGTAAGCAGCATCGACGTTGTTGATCCCAGACCAGACGGAATTGATCGTCTTCAAAGAGACGCCATCCCAGTAGCTGCTCCTCTTCCAAAAGTGGCTTGAAGGCAAACACGACGGTTTACGTTTGCATTACACTTGAGATATTACGGAAAGATATTTGTCTTACCTGCCTTTGAAGAAATAAAGGTGACCCTGTATGGAGGTCGCTGCATCAAAAATGAGATTGCGGCTACACCTGTCCGGTTCCTGAGAAGATCCGTGGTCTGGTCCTTGTGTCGGTTCGGGCTCTGGTTCAGGTTGCGGCTTTGGCGCTGGGTTAGCTGTCGGTTTAGTTGATGATCTGACTCCTAGATGAAATACAATTTCCATTAGTGATGCACCTTACAAGAAATGGCGATCTAAACTACAATTGACACAAATGCCGATGAAAAAACGAATAATTGATTATCCTTTTCAGCATGATACAATAAAATGTTACTTCATGAATAATCACTCTGTTTGTATTAATATGCTCAACTTTACAATTTTTATGCAGTTTATTTGAATGTATTCACGGTATTGATACTGTAAATATGCATTAATAAATATTAGGGTGGGAATCCTGAGTGTCTCACGATTCGATTTGAATCCTATTTTTGCGTCCACGATTCAATTTAGAATACATTTTCCATCCAAAACAAGTTTTGATTCAAAATGACTTCCTTCAATACAATTAGCAATGATTTCTGCTTGAATCTATAGATGTACAAATATTCATCATACTACTTCTGCCTGCTTTGCAAAATAGAAGAACAAAAGGAGACAAAGTGTCATTACGTTTTGAATAAGAAGGAACGTTCCTTTTTTTTTTTCCCCACAAAAACATGTGACCCACAACTGCCACTCTTTGAAGCGAGCTTTTAATAGCGTAAATAAAAGTGAAAAATATATTTTATAATTTCAATTTTGGAACGTTTTAAATGAATTCTGAATGGTGGTAAATGCTGAAATAGAATCCTCATTTTTATGTGATTTTTTGGCACACCCTAATATATATGTATTAGTATTACTAGAGATTTTATTTCCAATGCATATTTTGGAGGCATTTCATACTGTATTGTGGTTGTATTGTCATTCATACGTATATGGGCCTACATACTGTATATAAAGGCCAAACTCTCACCGTATATGGCCTGCACCCCTTGTCGGTCATCGTCCGGTAGCACATAGCCTTCTGTGTTAACGTACTTGTAGGTGGGGTACATGAGGGCTGTTCGCACCTTGGAGTGGGATAATCCCAGTGCGTGCCCAAACTCGTGGGCTGCCACCAAGAACAGGTTGGTTCCTGTGGACCAAGCCAGTTAATATGGAAACATCGGCATGATAAGGATTCATCGATGACCACACCTGATGAAGTCAGACTCCAGGTTTCATCCTCATCAAAATGGGTGTCACCCCCTCTGCCCACACCAGGGGAAAAGGCATGAGCCAAGACTCCGCCCTCACCATCAAAGGGTGCAAAATCCCCATGGTCTGGTTTTGAAAGAGATGCCGAGTTAATATCCCCTAATTAGCAATCGAGCGTTTGTCCCAGGACGCTTACCACGACCCCTAAATTTGATCATTAGGTCTGCAGTGCCGCTTTGAATCTGCTTGAAATCCAAAGGAATGACGTCACTGTAGATTTGAAGGGCCTTGGCGAGCGTGGCGTCCACGAAACTTTGACTCAAATCTGGTGTATATTCCGTTATCCTGGTAACATGTGACACACGCAACTCAGGCTTAATTAAGGTTCAATTTCTGCAATTTGTTAGTATGTTCTTAATAAGCACGTCTATAAAAGTTTTATTCATCATGAACTCATACGATGCCAACCTTTTCAAAATGGACATTTGACTTCTATAGCCATAGGTGGACCTAAGTAAAAATGAACCTTTGACGTCAAAATTTGTCACTGGCACTGAATGAGTTAGATTGAGATATTTCCTTCAATACCAATTCTGGTTAAAAAGAGCCTTCGACTTCTTTAACCCTCAGGGGAGGCCAGTAAAAATGGATCTATAACATCAAAGATTGTCAATGGCGCACGGTAAAAATGAACCTTTAACGTCAAAAGTCGTCACCGGCACCGAATGAGTTAGATTGAGATTTCATTCAATGCCAATCCGGTTCAAAAGGACCTCCGACTTCTGCAACCATGAAGGAAGTCCAGTTAAAAATGGATCTTCAACATCAAAAGTCATCAGTGGAGCCTTGTAAAAATGTATCTTTAACGTCAAATGTCGTCACTGGCACTGAATGAGTAAAAACCGGATCTTTAACATCAAAAGTTGTTAACGAAGCTCAGTAAAAACAGATCTTCCACATCGTAAGTCATCGCCACCCCGAATGAGTTTAAAAGCTTTTCGGTAACATACTTTTAATGATTGCTATTTCATATTTTCGAAAAGTTGGATTCGGCATTCTCGATTATTTACTGCATCGTTTACTGACCGGTATTTTAAGGGGACTTGATCGCTTTCTAACCTGTATGTGATGACATTCTTTTGCCACTTGGGTGTCCCTTCAAAGTGGGCATACTTGAATCGATCCAAGTCAGTGAAACCACAGCGGGGTTGTGACATCACTTCCATAGTGTTGGTGTCCAGCTCCCCCGTCACCTCCAGGCCGAAGAAGTCTTGCATTAATTTGAGAGCGTCTGTAAAGGAATCGAGACCGCTACGCCATGTCTCACTATTGGTGGTGACACCCACTTCGGAGAAATATTGCGAAAGGTAATCCTGGACAAAAGAAACACACGCGGGGCCCATACTGGCTAAATACTTCTTTTCCAGGTCTTACAGATCATGCAGCGGTGTTTACCTGAGCTTTAGCCACATCTTCTTCGCCGGTTAGGATGGTGGGCACAGCTCCGACGACAGCTACTGTCATCATCGTCGCCACCGCTTTGACAAGTGATGGGCCTGCCATGATCATTATCCTCCCGCGCGTAAAGATTAAGGGCTCCGCGCTCTCGTAAAGCCCTGGGTTAATTCCTGAGATGGCGGTTGGGATATGAGGTTAAAAGCAGAGAAAGACGCAAGACCGGGCGGTGAAACATTCCAATGATTGTCTGAACAGGCCCTTTCGCTAGCAAATGGAGATTTGAATTCGGTATCTCGACGCAGCGGTTTGTATCGATGTTTGGAAAGGCCGCAGATTGGAAGATGCGGTTCGTTGCTCGACAAGCTCGTGCTTGAGATGAGGACATCATTGTGGGAAGCGTGTTTTGACGCAAGAAGTAACAGGCAACCTCCGTGTTAGCTTTGTAATGTTTCGAAAAGTCTTTTATTCCAACATACCGTCATTTTGGAGTATTTATTTACGTGGAATTAAACAAATTAGGCATTTGGAGTTTAAAAAGAAAAACAGTCGGATTGGAGGTATCCATTGCGCCAGTCTATATGGAGCACTCAAGTGCCATTATTGGATCCTGAAATCAAATTTGTCATTACTGAATCATATTTATGAGTGATGTTATAGTGTTCATTTCCAATAATTGGAAGAGGTTTCGAAATATATCGTTACGTATGAATAGAAGGTGCGCTCTGTTAATGCCGCACTTATTGTTGTTTTTTTGTTAAATGGCATATTAGTGGTTTTCATGAAATTACTGTGCTACAAGTTTAACACTTTCTAATTTGGAGTAACTTTCTAATTCCGGTTCTGTTGGAATCAGTCACGTCTCCAGGTTTCGGTAGCTCAAAAATACTTGCAACAAGTGACCCCAAAATGAAGACAGGAGTACAAATAATACAACATTTATTCATACATTATATTAATATAATACAATCGTAAATAGGTTTTCACACAGTAGCATATCTAAAATGCCAACTGTAAATGCTAATTCAATATAGCAATGACTAGCATTTAGCATTAGCTAAAGTAGTAACACAACAACTTCTCACTAGATGGACTGGCGTTTATATTTGTTATAGATACTTCCTTGTGGGACTCAATTTACATGTTTCCATTTCATTGAACTCTTTGTGTTCCAGTTTTTATTTTTGAAAATCTTGTCACCTGAATCTAAAAATTATTGCAGCGCAAGAAGTAGCTGTTCCTCAGTACTCGGAACAATCTTCCGGTGGGCAAGTCGTACTCGAGCATGTAAGGTCCGCTGTAGATGTAGGTAAAACCTGGAAAATAGGTTCAATGTTAATTTACAAAAACTCATTTTTATTTTTTAAGTATTATAAAAAAATATTTATATTATTCCCATGAGTATTATTGCGTTTGTTCCCATTTTTCGGTTTGTTTCTTTTATTAAAAAAATAAAAATAAAGCCATATAATTGACATATGGTTTAATTGGTCCGCCTGAGAAGGAGGAAAAAAAATCAAGAATTTTTTTTGTTTGTTTTGTTTTTGTTTAATTTTTTGGTTTAGCTTGTTATCTCTTGTTAAAAAAATATCCCAAAACAATCTTTTTTTTTTTTCTGATCCGACTTAGAAGGAAAAAAGAATCTAAAGAAAAGTAATGAGGTCAACCTGCAATAAAAATTATGGTAATAAATGAAAATCAACAAAAAAAAAGGGTTTTTTTTTCCTTCTTGATTTGTTCCCTTTTTTTAGCTTGTTTCTATCGCTGAAAAAAAAAAACATTATTTTTTTTCAGGCTGGTTTGACTTAGAAAAAGTGAAGCGGCAAAAACCGAACCACGTTGTAGCGAGGGACCACATTAAATGCTTCCAAGCATAATCATTATTGTGATTTCTATCATCATTCATTTCATCCATTTTTTTCGACTCACCTCTATACTGGAAAGCTGCCGTCACCTTACTCAGCCCAGAAAAGGTCTCGTCAATACGTTTGGGGAATCCATAGTCCACACTCTTTCTGGCCTCATCAAAACTTAAGAGAACAAGGTGAAAGAGTAAATAGAAGCCGATTGTTTTTTTCGGAAAAAAAAACAAAACAATACAGCTTGTTATTTACCTGTAGTAGTAACTGCCCACAAAAAACAGAGTCTTTCTTGATTGCACATCATAAAACGCTGCATCAATTTTCCTGACGCTTCTGGGCAGGCCGAATGTGGTGAGATGTTGTGGATAGCCGCGGACCAGATTGTAGCCGGAGAAAGCCCACACTTGCTGATCTACAGGCGGAGAAGATATTGACGGCCGATGTGGAATATTGAGGCGAGGCCGACGCTGCGTCGGGTTCTTCAAACGTACCTTTGAAGATATAGACCCTGTCGGAATGTTGGTTTTCGTAAGCGCCGTCGACGTTAACCGGAGAGCGGGGCCAAAAGTTTGCGATGCGATTCAGCTGAGGTGACCTGCTCTGAGGGTAGCTTCGCCAGAAGAAGCTGAAAGTACAAAGGCGTGAGCGACATTCATCGAAACGCCGGCGTGTATCATCCGATTCCGGCGATACCTGTCTTTAAAGAAGAGCATTTCTCCTCGTAGCGTCGCCACGGCGTCGAGCACCGTGGTTGAGTCACAAGCGTCGGGAGTGGTGGGGGGCGCAGGACCCGGCTGATTCGAATCTTTGTTTGGGCCTGGAGGGAAAATCGTTTTGGAATTATAGGTTATGCTTTGGCGGTAGATCACATTTATACGCACCGTATAAAGTTTGGATGCCTTTGACGTCATCGTGGGGCAGGACGAAGGTGTCGGGGTTTCTGTAAGAGTACGTGGGGTACATGAGGGCGCCCGGGTCATCGGAATGAGATAAGCCCAGGGAGTGACCAAACTCATGGGCTGCTACCATGAAAAGGACATAGCCTGGAGGGAAAAAAAAAATCGCAGAATAAGAAGACAATCCCAAAGCCCTTTAATGTGATCGGTACTGTGAGGAAAAAAAAACATGAACCGACCAGAGTTGGATCGGAACGTAAAGGTTTCATCCTCGTCGAAGTGAGCATCTCCTCCAATGCCGGAAGATGGGGCGAAGGCGTGGGCCAGAGTTCCATCACGGCCATCAAAAGGGTAGTAATCGCCATGTGCTGATAATAACAATACGCTCAGGTCAAATTTGGTCAATCAATATGTTGCCGCCGCGTTTGGAAATTGATCGGCTAATATTTGACGTCCGTGCGGTCCGTTTTTAGTCGCTAGCCTTATCCATCCATCAAAGATCCAATGAGCTAGCAGGAGCTCTAAAAACAAAAGCTCCCAGATGCCGCGTGCATCGACATGCCACCGATGTTTTCGCGCTTTTGTGGAATGATGTGTTACGCAACCGTACATTTGGCTGAAACAGTCAAGCTCGTGTGTAGACCGTACACACAGATCTGATTGGCTGGACCCAATCATCTGATATTTATCATCGGCTATCCCGTTACAACATGGCCGATAAAATAAAACATGACATCAAACAGTTTACACAAGTTTAAATAGAGATATTGATCCATCTTATGATTTCATGTGTCTACAGGAAGATCAGCAATCACTTTGGATCAAATAAAAACACCACAACTTGACAAGCGGCCTCACAAAGACGCCGTTTAAAAATCGATTTTCTCGACTTACATTGGCGACCAAATGAGATCATGATGTCTGCCGTGCCGCTGTGCATTTTGGTGAATTTAAGAGGAGTGACTTTGGCCCAGACGTTTAGGGCTTTTTCAATGGAATCGTCAACTTCTGCCCGCGACATGTCTGGCGTGTAGTTTTCTATCCTGCACATTGGAAAAAAAAAATATAGAGCATAAGCCACGTTGTTAGATCAACAACTTTTTCATTGGCGATCCAATCGAAAAGAATTGGACCTGTATGTCAGGGTGTTTTTCTGCCATTTGAGGTCGTTTCCAAAAGTGGAGAAACGTGCCAAGTGATTATCGGGAACGCCGCAGCGTGGCTTCTTCATCATCTCCAAGGTGTCAGCATCCAACGTTCCCGTGATTTGTAAACCGAAGAATCTCTGCATTTCACTCAGTCTCTTGCTGAGTTCGCTGACCCCCCGTCTGGAAGGTGCCCTTTGCTCCGTTAGGTTGAAAAACGACTTCAGGTAACCCTGCAAAAAATGAAAAAATAAAATACAAAGCAGAAGTTAAAGGGACCGTCACAACTGCTTTTAAAAACTACAATAATGGCATACGCCTGAGTAAACACAGAAGCGACTTACCTCCGCCAAACTCTCATCTTGGCTCGTAATTTCTGCCACTGGAAGACAGTAAAGTGCAACTGCCAGGTTGAGTAGAATGCAAAATCCCAAGGAGCTCATTTTTCCTCTGCGTTTGTGTCGTGTTGCCCCCGAACTGGAAGTGCCGTTATATAGGATTGGAGTTGGGGGGTGGGCGTGTTGAGCAACTGCCATCGTGAGTCAGATCGGAGGTGAACAAACAACAAGACTGCCTTGGGTTAGTCATCAAATAAAAAGTAGGGATATATGACGAAAGCAGCAAACGGCAAATTACACAAATACCTGCGTGGATAGACGCGGATGATAATATACCCAAAATCCTCTCATCAATATATAGAAAGTTTTTTTTTTCCTTTTAAAGGTGCAACCATTTGACCAATGCCGCTGCCAGCCCAATTAAATATATATATATATATATATATATATATATATATATATATATATATATATATATACAGTATATATATATATATATATATATATATATATATTTATATATATATATATATATATATATATATATATATATATATATATATATATATATATATATATATATATATATATATATATATATGCAAAATATAATTAAGAAGCACTGCTTTAGGCAATGAGGTATTAAAGTAATTACTTTAGGGAATTAAGTCCTCTAGTAGTTGATTTATTTAGGTAGGCTCTTGAAAAAATGTGAAAGAATTAAGTAGGGCCTAAAAATGGATGGAAATAATATGTTTAGAAATGTTTATAATGGATAACATTGGGTAATGAAATGCTAAAGTAATTGATGACTTTAGATGAATAAATGCTACTCAGTTATTTTGGTAATTAAGTATTAGGGGTATTTCATGACTTTGGCACTGATTTACTCAAATAATGCTTTGCATTAGGGCCTAATGCAATCACTTTAAAATGGTTAGGTATTAAAGTAATTGATTATTTTCGTAAATGGATTGAGCCAAACACTTGAAAAAATGTGAAAAACGGCCTTTACTCCACACAATGTATTAGAATGTGCTAAAAATGAGCTGACAAGAAATAAATAACATACTGGAATTTTATTTGGTCTTGTTTGGTCACAGTTTTTGCAAGTTAACATTCAAACGCGTGCTCACTGTAGTGTGACATACATGTACAATGAAAACAATGTGACTTCCTTCTGTCAGCCACCGTTTAACTTCATCTAACGTGATAAGTGCTAACACATATTAAAAACCAATGATGCCTAACATCCTTAAATATTTTGGAAATATGCCCTCTCAATTTGACGCCCAGCTGCTTAGACGTTAGTGCAGGGCAAGAAGTAGTTGTTTCCCAACACACGGAAAAGCGTCCCGCTGCTCAGGCTGTACTCAAACATTTGAGTTCCACTGTAGATGTAGGTAAAACCTGTGAAGCAGAGGTTCGGTTATTTTTCTTTATCAAGGTGAAAAAAAATGGGATTATACTCAAGAGCCTACACTGAGTGATTGTTGACTCACCTTTGTACTGAAAAGCAGCCGTCACCTTCCCGGTCAGGCCAGAAAAGGTCTCATCGACACGTTTAGGAAATCCCTCATCCCGTTTCTTGCTAGCTTCATCATAGCTTTTGACAAAAAAGAACCATTGGAGTTATTTCTAGATAGCCACCTTACTCCTCACAACGGATGGCGTGATGGACTGGTTACAGCGTACCTGTAGTAAGATTTGCCGACAAAGAACAGCGTCTTTCCTGATTCCGCGTCGTGCAGAGCTGCGTCAATTTTTTTCACTTCTTTTGGCAGACCGAATGTTGAGATCGTCTTAGGATATCCTTGAAGAAGATCATAGCCGCGGAAAGCCCAAACCTGACGACCTGCAGCAACAAAATATCTTTTAGTGGATGCGATTGATAGATTATTTTTTGTATTTGGGAAAATGCTATGCCACATGTAGCCCGGTGTGTGAGTGCGCTAAATTATACAGCGGTGAGATCTACCTAGAACACAGGGGGGGAAAGTCGACCAAGTCGGGTCAGTATGCTAAATTATAGAGCAATGAGATATACCTAGAACCGAGGAGAAAAGTCGACCAAGTCGGGTAATTTGACTTTGAAAAGGCAAATTTTGTTAGTCTGATAAATCGTGTGTAGAAATGTCAAAATAGGGAAAAAAACTATAATAGTTAGTAAACTAACAATTAGTAAACTATTTAAAAAAGAAAAAATCAAATATAATTGTATAAAGATCCAGTAGTGACAGTCTTACGTATGCTGTACCTTTAAAAAGGAAAACATTTTCTGACAGTTGGCTTTCATAAGCGGCATCAACTTTTCCGGGGGCGTTTGGCCACAGGTTTGTGATGAAACTTTGCTGGGGTGTCCTGCTCTGAGGGTAGACTCGCCAAAAGAACCTGAAACCACAAAATACACGATTTAACTCCAGTAAACTTTTTTTGGAATGATTTATTTTCAATTCCGGTGATACCTGTCTTTGAAGAAGAGCATTTCTCCTCGCAGGGTGGCCACAGCGTCCAGGACCATGTTCAAGTCACAGGCATCAGGAGTGGAGGGCGGCTGAGGCTTGTCAGGATTTGTATCAGGATCCGTATCGGGATTGGGGCCTGACGATTGAAAAACGTCAAGTTTATTTTGACAGCCCTGAATCAGCACTGTCTCAATGGGCTTTACAGTTGAAGAGGAATCACAGATAGCATCGCACATAACATCAAAAATAAACAACTGCACCCCCTGTACAAAGCTCCCAGAAGAGGAAGGAAAAGCTCCGGGGAAAATAAGAAACCATCAGAAGGGATCGTAAGTGGGAGGAGCCCCCTTGCAAGCGCGACAGGTTGCGCTTATATGCTAGTTATTTGATTATTTCCGGAAAAAAATAAGACTTTTTGCGTCGTAGCTCGCTGTGACATACCATAAAGAGACTGGATGCCGTTGACATCATCTTGCGGCAAACGAAAGTTGGACGGGTTTGTGTACGAGTATACAGGGTACATGAGGGCACCGGGGTCTTGAGAGTGGGTCAATCCCAACGAATGACCGAACTCATGCGCTGCCACCAGGAAGAGAACGTACCCTGCACAACAGCAAAAGCAAAATGATCAGTCACTAGTGTAAGCCAAGAGATTTTTAGAACTGATGGGGGGGAAAATTTACCGGAATTGGAACGAAAGGTGAAGGTCTCATCCTCGTCGAAGTGAGCATCTCCGCCAATGCCCGTCGACGGCGCGAACGCGTGAGCCAGAGTTCCATCGGGGCCATCGAAGGGGTAATAATCACCATGTGCTGATTATAAAAACAAAGTGTTTACATGCGCAGGTCGGAAGTCAGGAAAAGTCTGGTGTGCGCCGTTTGATTAGTTTACAACTGAGTTTTTCTAACGTATTTGAGCCAAGGCATATTTTTGTAAAATGGTTGAGGCACACCGCCAGCTGAAAATTTAAAAAATTCACACTTGTTGGCCTTGTAACATTTTGAAGTCAATTTAATCCAGGTTTTATCAACAGGAATCAACTAAAAACTGTTTTAACACCCCATTCAGATCTTGTCTCAAAGTAGTGTGTTGCCACCTATTGGTGAGGAGTATGTATTACACGATTACCTTGCAACACGCTGCTCTCGCAGCCGAAAACGGCACACTGTTTCCAAAAAATACTGAAAAATAAATAAAGGCGAAAAGGGAAAATTTCCCACGGCACACCTGACTGTATCTCGCGGAACACTGCTTTGCCGTGACACAGTGGTCGAAAAACACTGGTTTGAAAAAAATAAAACAACTTCAGAGTCGTTGTCGGGGTGTTTTTTGGCGGATTCAACATGCTGAATTGGCGTCAGAACGTCTTGACGTTTGGGTACGATATACGCGCAAACACCCAGACCGAGAATTATCGGTGAAATCGGTCTACTTCTAAAGTATTAGGAAAGCCAATACTATTACGTTTCATGAATATGTCAGTTTCAAATAAAGATTATGTCCTTACACAGGCGACCAAATGAGATCATGATGTCCGCTGTGCCACTGTAGATTCTGGTGAACCTAAGAGGAGTGACTTTGGCCCAAACGTCCAGCGCTTTTTCAATGGAGGAGTCAACTTCTGCCTGGGGCATGTCTGGTGTGTAGTTCTCTATCCTGCAGATTGAAAAAAGATATATAGACAGCATACAGTTCATGAGCCACATTCTTCTCAGAAAACAATCATCGAAATACAATGTTTTATGTAATATATATATAGAGAGATATATATAATATATATACTTATATTAGTGCAGGTCATTTACCTGTAGGTCAGACTATTTGTCTGCCACTTGAAGTTCTCCCCATAAGTGGAATAACTAGCAACCCTGTTGTCGGGAACACCACAGCGGGGCTTCTTCATCATCTCCATGGTGTCCGCATCCAGCGTTCCTGTGATTTGTAAACCGAAAAATCTCTGCATCTCACTCAGCTTCTTGTTGAGCGGACCGATCCCGCGTCGCACAGACGGGCCACTTTCGTCTTTTAGGTCGTAGAATTTTCGCAGGTAGCTCTGTAAGGAAAAAAAAAATTCCATTTTATCATTAATTTAGAGTAATCGTCCACTCAGTTAGACAGACGTGAATGAGAGATGTCATGAGAAAATGAGAAGAAAAAAAAAAGCATACCTCCGCAAAATTCTCGTCTTGCTCCGTCAAATGCGGTAGAGGCCCACAGTAAACGGCAGCCGCCAGGCAGAGTAAAACGCACGCGTTGAGAGACGCCATGTTTTCTCAATGATTTCAACTTGCGCTTCTGTGCTCATTGCCGCTCTTATATAGCCAAAACGTCTCCATGTTGAGAAACCTCAATTTCCCTAATATGGATATAGAGGAAGTTGTCTTCGATTACTCACCCGACTTCAAAGTTTTCCATAACGACCCTGTAATCGTGCTTTGACAAATTACGCTTCGGCGCACTTACAATAAAAGAAATAAATTGTTATTCTAATGAAGGCTGATGAATGAAATTAATCAAATATGGTTGAAGCCTCAGGAACAATGAAATGTGTTGGTTTAGTTGAATTGATTCCGTTGAACATAATTAAATCTTGAATCTTAAGTGTATCTAATTGTACATTATTATCTATTGTTGTTTTAGTTCTAATTAATTGATGTGTAGGATCAAAATTGCAACACAAATGGAAAGCAGATTGGCATTTTTAAAAGTGGAATATCCTATTGTCCTTAACATTTGATGAAATCATAATTACTTTTTAAATTTCGCCTTCTGATGACATTGTAAAGCTAAGACGGGAAGAAAAACCTGTTCATATTTTTTGAACTGCCTTTGTATTGAAGGTTATATTCAAATACAATGATCAATATTTATTTTTTCTCCAGAATCATGAAGATATCCATGCTTGAATTTAACGTAGTACTAATAACAAAATAAAACAAATAATAGTATAAGATTAGATTATTAAACTATAAAGAATAATTTAATTGAATACAATGATTTCAGTAGTTGATAATAATAATAATAACCTAAGTAATCTTTAAATGAAAACAAAGATTTCAGTAGTTGAACCACACTATTACAGTGAAGCATTAAACAGCTGCAAAACCAACAGCTGAAAATCGGCATGGTAAATACCATTATTGCAACATGTAAACGCACTATTCAAACACTCCTTTTGCGTGCCACCCATTTCCACATTATACTTTGCCACAGTACACTGCGGTTATTGCCAAATCTGAATTTACCACAACATCATTATCATCATGAGAAACGTGCAGGTCCATGTTGGCATTTTACGGCCTTATTTGTTTTATGCTCAAAATCCGTATCAGTTCCTCTTACTGCTTAGAACAATAAGCAACTATTTATTATATCTCCGTGGCCGCCATTAAAACACAGAAAACTGCGTGGCAAAAATGGTTTTGGCGAAGCTTTGAGACGGATATTTTCAGTCGGCTTGATTTTCATGTCAATTGGCCCGACTTGGTCGACTTTCCACCCCCAGCCCTACTTCAAAACATAAATCGGAGACGAAAAAATCGTTGCGACGGAATTTACGATGCCACTACTTGGTTGCAAGCAGCGTTCTTTTTCTGTTGTTATTAGCAATCAATCCATCATGTTGAATTTTAACCAGTGAAATAACATTTGTCAAAAGTCTCTGAAACGCGCTTAAAAAATCGACCGTCCGGAATCCCTTAACAATAAAGAAACCAATAACGGTATTGCGATGATGCATTTGTAAAAGACAATATGAAACGCAAGAGCAGGAAGGTGATGTAAGACAAATGAGCGCAGCAACTATGAAGTAATGGTGATCGCATCATTGTCTTAAGCAGGTTCTTGCACATGAATACTAGACATTCGCAAATCCTGGAGCAATCGTGGATGACGGTTGAAATGCTCAATGTATATTGAAATTTGATGTTGAATATAATGGATGTTTTTTCAATGTGACTCTGGGAATTCATGCGGATTTTTTTTTTTTTTTTGCGGGAAATAGGGTTGCAGATCATTTCCAAGGGGAATCGAATTGTGAATTGCAAGTGTGTGAATCTGTTTTGTTCAATTTGTCATTGGGAATAGGTAGAGTTGTTGTGTTGGTTTCGTCCCGGTGAAAATGTGGATTTTTCTTTCCTCATGAATGGAAGTTTTTGCTCGTTGAAAGCTACTGTATTCCTAAAGTGAATTTGATAAGCTAACCGATTTGAATTTCAATTGGTGACAATGTGAATATATTTTGTTGAAATTACCATTAGGAATAAGTAGAGAATTACACGACGAAATTCTTATTCTGTTCACTTCTCCAAGCAGACTACATCCCACAATCGAGCAAATAATAAAGTAGGCAATAAAACCAAAAAACAGTAATAGAGCATTACGGACAGTAATAATGAACCACTAATAAATGAATAGACTTGCATTCTGAGCATATTGTCAAAAGTGCCATAGGAATGAACGATAAACAAACAACCTTTAAGTGGAATAATGAATTTTAGAATTTCAGAAAACCGCAAATAGGTGGAATGAGAAAAATGCTAGCCCTCATGTTATCAATTTTTGGAATTGGAAGGAGAATTTGGAATTTGGAAGGAGATGCATGTCAAAAAGTGACAAATTCTTTTGTCTCTGTAACCCATTAACGGTTGATTCAAATCAATGCACATTTTTAATGGGGAATGGGACAAAAACATCATTTCGACTGCTCGTGAAACCAACTCCAAGTCATCAAGATGAATCAGCGAAGAATCTACGCAAGATAACCACAGACCAACACAAGACATTTGACTTCAGCCGCACAGGAAATGTATAAATTCTGGTTTCGTCAATAACAAAAGGGAACTGGTCCGATTTGGTCAACTTTACTGTATGTAATGAATAAACAAGGCGTCACTGGCTTCGCATGAATGACAAATCAAAATAAGTCTTTGCAAAGATAAAGCTAATGTTTTAGCAGCAATATTTACCTACAATGGCGGGGAAAATATTCGAAATGTGTGTACTCTGCACAAGAAAAGTATATGTAGAGCTCCAGTCAATTCTATTTTTCCTATTCAGTATAAGGTATATGTGGAGGAAAGAAATATAGCCTTATTCGGGTGTGAATCGGAGATCCCTATTCTCCCTATGTGTAACCGGAAAATCATCATTCCGTCAGTTCCCGTTCCATAAAGAGACTTGAGTGTGGAGACGAAAGTCTGCTTTTGTGATAGGTACATATGTGATGCATTATCACATAAAGAAAAGAAGATCTTAGATCAATTACTACACTGCTCAGAAACGAATGATTAGTTACAGTACATTGGCTTGATTTAAGACAATCCTTCAACAATCGGCTACCTATTCATCATTGGAAAACATTCAAGTCTTTGGATAAAGAAAATGTAGTTCCTCGATTGAAAAAAGGCATTCAATACTGAGAACAAAAACATTTGAACTGTGCAAATTCCCTTGATCATTTTTTAAATAATTATCCCCAAAAGGCCCCTTGTTTGACACCATGAACAGAAATCTATTTAGTCATCGAAATGTTGGCTGAATAACAGCGCAGTGGAAAAACAATATTAGCTAAGATCTTGGTTTGGATTTTCCGGTGCCTGCATTCCCAAACAGGCTCCCGCTTGCTGCAGCACTCTGCTATTTTGTGGCTAATAATCACTTCATAAAAAAAAAGAAAAAAAAAGGATGTTATTGAAAGAGACAGCTAGTACTTGAAAAGTTTCGCAACTGTTCTCCTAGCTTATCATCTACGACTAGCTAGCCGGGGGCGTGTTTGTCCTCTGAATTTTTGGTACAGTACGTTACAGAGATGTAGAAAGGTCCTACAATATATTAAATGTCATCTTATATTTGTTTGCAAGGAGCTGCTAGGATGTTTAGTCATTCAAACGTGTCAGAAATGCATTAAAGCCAAATTCAATAGGAGCAGCAATAACGTCTCTGGGTCAATATGACCCAAAGGTGTGTCCGTTATCCAAAATTCTCATAAACTGTCTTGTAATTCTTTTCCCCTTGATAAAGTAATATTTGTGGGTCATTTTGACCTGTGTTTATCTTAGTTAATAATAAAAACAAAAAGGCCTAAACTTTAAAATGCACATAGCAGTTTGACCCACAGCATAACTGGACTATTAAATAATGTACTACTGTAGAATCAGGTTGACCGATATAATTTTATTGTCATTGCAGAAAAGAGGTACATAGCCAATGAAATGCAGCTAGCATCTAATCAGAAGTGCAAAAATAGTTATATACTGCATTAATTGATGCATCATCTGTTATGTACAATGATAAACAGTCAGGTTAAAATATACAAGCCAACGAGATATAGTATGTTTACATGTGTATAGGATATAAAAATATTTACACATTAATATATACATTGTCAATTCATATTTTAAGAGGTTACATCTGTGCAGCATATAATAGCGCAAATACCAAGTCCATTAAAGTACTTAGCGAGGGAGTGTCATGCTATAGTGCGGTTTAACAAGAGTCCATCGACGAAGCTCTTCCTGAGCTTAAAAACGTTGAAGATGAACCTCATCCCTCCCAATGTTGCAGAGCTACTTGATCAGCTCTCACAATTGCCCGACCAATGGCGTTGAGCAAAATCGGACGTTGGGATTATCCGAGCCAAATCGAGTAACATTAGGAAAGTTGAAAATGCTCGATTTTTGTTTACAAACCGATTTTCCTGCCGTGCACTTACATCTGTTGTGCTTACATTAACTGTGCTTACAAATACCAAGTACCTGAAACTACATGCAAGTGTTGACATCCAAACCACACTTACTAAAAAAAAAAAAAAAAATCAAAACCCAATTCTAAAAAAGACGGATGTTATGTAAATGTAAATTAAAGCAGTAAGCAATGGCTTATAATTGCTTTTCAACCTACGGTATATTCACATTTGCGTATTCTACAAAGATATCCTCATGACATCCATTTGCGTCCACTGTTGTGTCCATTCGCTCTCGGCAAGACAGAAAACATGACACCTTGTTTTTGTAGGGTAGCTGGAATGAAGATTCAAGATATAGACCAATGTCCACTACATTGGACACAAATAGGCCAGGATTCAGGTGGTTTTAATGTTCATGAAAGTGCCCTGAAAGTGTTGCTGTGGTCTGATGAGTCCACATTTCTTTTTTTTTTTTTTAATTGCAGATGTTGTGTCCTCTGGACCAAAGAGGAGAAGAAAAATTGGTACTTTTATGGACATCAAGTTGAAAAGCCAACATCTGCGATGGTATGGGCTGTGTTAGTGCCAATTGCTTGGGTAACTAAGTGTTAGTGCTAATTGGTAACTAAATGTTAGTGCTAATTGCTTGGGTAACTAACAAAACTTAAACACTACGGCTCATTTTGTTACATCAATAAATGCAGGTTAAAACTATTTAAGCCTGCGTGGTCTGACGAGTCCATTTTGGGAAATCATGGCCAGGTTCTCTGGGACAAAGAGGGCCAAATATGTCAATTCGTGCCCACGGGTTGGGTATCTTGTACAAGACAGCATTCATACTGAAAGCATCTGGAAAAATATTCAAGATATGCTGCCATCCAGCCAACTTTATTTTCTCACCCCTGCCTAATTCAGCGATGCGGATTCTGCACGCGTTTCAACATTTTGGCTTTCTCCCATTGAAAGTGCATATCGCATTATGAAGCCCAAAGAAACAGCAAGAAACCTCGCAAGTTGTACAAAATTCCACCTACAAAGCCTCAACATTTAGTGTCCTAAATGCACAAGTTTTTAAAAGGTAAAGCGAAGTGGCAAACAAACTCAACTTTACAACATAGGTTGTAGGCAACAATTACAAATTGATGAATACTTGCTAAATTCGAACATTAAATATCTTTATAGCGAAAAGTGCTCGAGTGCTCCATATAGGCTGGCGACGCAGCCTATTTTGGTCCATTTTGGTCAGAACTCCTTTGAGGTTGACATGCCATCGTCATGTATAAAATAACCCACCACAAATCCAGAGCGCACAATCATGTTAAAATACCTGCACCAAAATCTAGATGTGCTTTCAGCAATTGTAAACTTTACTTTCAGCCACCAAATTGTCAGGTGCGCCCAGTGCATGTCAAATGAAATTCCAAAACATGCAAAAAAAAAAACTGCCAAATACTTTTGTAGAGGAATTGTCTTCACTAGAGAAAAAAAAAACAAACATCTGAACTGGGTCACGATGATATTATACGCATCCTTACTCGAGCAGGTGTAAGGTAATGTCTTCAAGCACCATTTGAGGTGATTGCCGTAGGATAAACTCCCAGGTGACTACATAATGAGATAAATAATGCTCATAAAGATCCGGGCCAGCTATGCACAGGAGCCGCTTCCTCTGTGTGCATTTCCATGCGAAACCGATGGCATCTTCTAAGCAGATAAAGTGCTGTGGCATGTTATTGTCCTTTTAAAAAAAAATGTAAACTGAGGCTTCATTAACAATTGGGACTATGAACCACAAACAGTAAAGTCTGTTGTGCGGTTTCACAGCTGTCCAGTCTTTACTTCCTTTGGCTCCGCCCATCCAACGCTTCGCGTGGAGCCTCAACATCCTCCAGTATCAGCAGCAGTGATTCCCAAACCCTCAAAGACGCAATGGAGCTTGTCTGTGCCTAACTGTGCGGTTGAGGACTTATTCTGAAAACGCTCCAGTAAGCTTTGGAGCTCTTCTTCTAAATTCAGCGCCGCAGCAGACTGCTCAGTCTGCGTGGTGGAGGATTCTTCCTCAAATCGCTCCAGGATGACATGGAGCTCTTCTTCCAGGCTCTGAGGCTCGGACGAATTGACAGTCAAAGGTCGGGCGTGCTTGTCATGGGCCAGGGGCATGTAATTGACACCGGTGAGGAGCTGCGAAAACTCCATCCCGGATGAGGTCGGAGCAGCCGGGGGCATGAAGTTGTGCACAAAAGCGGGAAGGCTGGCTTTAGGCGCTGGCTGCTGCTGTAAACACGCAATGTTGCTCACGGACTGCGATTCTCCCTGCGGAGGGTATCGTTCGGGCCCCATCATGCCCGTCTGGACCGGAGCCACGCACATCCTTGTGGGCTGGGGCGCTTCGGGATCTTGGTGAACAAGAAAGATATCGATCAATGTTCTTTCTTTTTTTTCCAGCAGTGTGCTCCTTATAGGCTAGCGACGCAGCTGTAAACGGCTCTGCACTTTTGTCATAACCTGACAGATGCCAGTGCCACTTTGAACAAACGAGGTTGACTCAAATGTGCTATTTCAGCATACCGTAGGTGCTAGCTAGCAGCTCTCGAGTGCTCCATATAGGCTGGCGTGATAAAGGACAATGAACAATTTGATGCTGGTAACCTGACCTGGCATAGGACTGATTTGCATTTGTGGAATATGAACTAGCGCAAAAAATCCACTTGTTTTTACCCATCTCACGGGGGGTAGGGGGGCATTTTGCCACTTGCCCATGTCTTAAGGAATGACCAATCAAAAAATAAACAAAGGGTTACCTGTAACGGCAGCATTTCCCCTCATCCTCTTCCTCTTTTTTCCCTACGTGATAATAATCAAACATCAGCAAATACAATGACCCCATTTGTTGCACTGTAGATGTTGCACCAGATATTGAACACACATAGTTATCACACATTGACCAGTTGGGATACAACTGGGCGTGACGTCTCCTCTCAACGTCTGCTTCCTCATAGTATTTGGCCTGGTCTTGCTGCGGTAGCGAGTTCCACTGTGGAAACAGATCAACAGTGTTACAAACCTAGAAGTTAGCGATCCATTTTATTCTACAATAGCACCGGATGGATTGTAGTTGTTTGCCATTACTACAAAGATCCAAGCTCAAGAACATATCTGAAGACAAAAGAAAATTACCGGTATGTTTGCAAGGGATGTTTGCTATCGTATTGGATCTCATTACCTCGTTCAGCGACACTGTACCTAACGTTAGAGAGAGTCTATAGATAGTATTCACATGACGTCACGGAACCGTGCCAATCGACCCGGTGGCCATTTTCTGCTCCCCTTTTTACTCCTGCTTTTAAAAACCAAAACGCATGCTGCACACAATCTCGCCGCCCAAAAGTTAAAAGTAATGTTTAGAATAACGTGTTAAGATTTTTGGTGTTTACATGAATAAATTGCTTGACGATAGAGCATTCTAGGATGCGTTTCCACAGTAGGCGGTCACGCTTTTAAGTAACCAATCGCCTGCACCCAAATTGCATTTTTTTCTCTGATTGGCCAGGAAATGCAAGATAGTTTTAATTATCAGACTAAAGATGTTTTTTTCAGTTATTTCAACCTCCGCAATACTTTGTTTTACTTGTAGTGTATGTGACAGATGAAATGTACACATTTGCATGAAACCGTCTTCTAGTTTTAGAGCTGGCAGTCATAAATAAGAACTGACATTCTCCATTTGTATGTCGTGTATTGAATGATAATGCCATCCAGTGGGCATGACTGGTAATTGCAGGTATATTAGAAATTTAGAGTTAGTTATATTTATATTACTGTGTTGTGTTTCAATTGCAGTGTACCTGTAGAACCACAGATATTGTGTTAGCTTTATGTGTAAATATACAACCAGAAAAAAATAAATCTTATGAGTGCAGACAGAAGTACATCTGACAAACGATGGACCAGAAAAAAATTGTCACTCGCCCTCTAGTGGTGCCAAAGGTTGGGCAAAAATATACTGACGGACAGAAAAAAAATGACAGACCGCCGATGACGGAAAGAGGGCGGGGCTCTGGCAAATGTCGGACTAGCAAATACCGTGACTTCAGTGAATACTAGCTATATTCTGTGAACACGCTTACCATTTCTCCCAGAATCACATTTACTGACGCACTGTCTTTCTTATCTAGTTTTCCCATGAGTGCTTTGCGGTGCTTTCTTGCAAAAACCATGAAAGCATTTGGTGGCTTCTTTATGTACTGTTGCTCAACCTCATCATCAGCATCTCTCCTAAGACAGAAGACACAAAATTAGTTTTCAACCATGTGGGGGAAAACAAAACAAACATTAACATTGTCACCGTACCCGGTACTATTTACATTACTCATGCATTTTGGCAACACAAATTGCAAGCGACAATATTTAAGACATAGCACATTATAAATATGGTTAAATATTGCTGTAAAGCGATTTATAAAGAGCTAGGGACTCCTGAGGCACCAAAATGAGTATAGTAAATTATATCACAGAATATTGTTTATGATATAAGGAAAAAAAAAGTCCCCCCCCCCCCCCCCCCCCCCTTCTTTATCCATACTGTACTTATGTAAATCCAAGCAGAGATATGTGTACTGGTAAAAATTTCTATTTCCAGTTTTGTAGTAACCATCCCTTGAACATGGCCTTAAAAAAAGACACAAAAACAAAGAAAAAGCAGAACTTGTGTGTTCTGCGAGCGGACGTGTCGCAAGAGGTAGAAGAGATAGACAAGGTATTGTGCATGCTGCAGAGTTGACATTTTTATCCTTAAATACAATTTTTCCTGAAAAAATTGCCTGAAGGTTCCATTATATATTATATATTGGTATTCAATTAATGTCACTTACAGAAAGACACCCGGAGTGAGATTTGGGTTCCCTGGCATCATCATTGTTGTGCCCCCAATCTGAAAAAAGAATTTTAAAAAACAGCTATCAGAAATGGCCGAACCAAAAATATATGTACAAAAAACGGTATCAATATAAGGTTGTAATGTTTACCATTTGTGGAGGAGCAGCAGCGAAATTTACTGATGCTGGTGGAACAAAGTTTTGCACAGGCCACCAATATGGCACCTGCTGTGGAACAAAAAAAGCATTTACTAAAAATTCCGACATTTTACTAATCCATATCCGATCGCGATATTGGCTGCCGTTATTAACATTTAAAAAGTCGGCTACCTACATGTCAAATCAAGCACTTTGTCATCCTACCACAAGGGGGCAATGTTTCCCACATGTTTGCATGACAATAGCCTCTGCTTTTCTCACCCCAATATATTATTCACCAGTGTGAATCGGCATCGAGTTTCTCACCTGATTCCAAATATATACAGAGCAAGCTGTCAATTGAGAGCCATTTTGAAAAATCCGATTGGCAAAAAAATGAATGGAATGGAATGGAAACAGATTACCAGACAGTGGGTAGAGATTACAAAACTGTGGGAACAGATTACTAAACCGCAGGTTCGGATTAGTGAACTGTACATACAGATTAGTAAACTGTGCATATATTTTAGTAAACTGTGGGTACCAGGGTACAGAGTAGTAAATTTGGTACATATACTTTACATTACTAAAATGTAGTAAAAGAAAGACCCGTGTTAACATTAGCGAACTGTAGCAGCGGCGTGTATAGTGTTGTTTAGAAAGCAAATGGACAAACTTCTGATCCTTAATTTTTTTTAAAAAGTAAATATTTTGCCATTATTAGAGTTTTCCTTGTGCTTTACCATCATGCTAAATCAAGCTCAAAAATGTACAGAAAAAGAATGAACGTAGCAAGGATTGGATGCAAGGAAACTTTGGGGATTACTTGATCAACTTTCCCCTTTATAATGACTGATATACTTTCCAATTGTATAAAGTTTTGCACAAGTCACTTGCACATTATCTGAATGAAATTTTGCACCAACTCACGATAATTGCCGCGTTAAACGCTACCGTGCGACGACGGCAACGTGACAACTTGTTAAAAAGAATCAAGCAAGAATGTAAACAATGTTTGAAGTCATGCTTACCTGGCCATGGCTGTAATAGCCCGCAGCGCTATTCATGTAAACCTGCGGCATGACCGGCTGAGGTCCATTGAACATGTCCGGGCCGGCCAGGGTCGGGCCTTGCTCGGCGAAGCGAGGTAAGGCCTGGTAATTGAACCTCACGTCTCTCGGATCACAACTGGGCCACATCTGATCCATTTTGTCACATTTGTTGTTCTCGCCTCGCAGTTTCATGCACATCTCAAACTCAGGTGACTTGAGTCACGTAACGCGCAAAGATGGGATGACGGATTTGACACAGTTTTGTAGGCGATAACATCAACTTTCACATAAATAAAACGTCTTCCGTATTACGTACGACTACACACACGTTTGAACTGTACAAAATCACGTAATGCAATTATGACGCCCCACGTGTCTGGCGTCAGCATTTTCGAGACGCGGAGGTTGAGCCCGAACTTCGGTTCGAAAGTGCTGTTCATTGCAGTGCTTCCTACGATGTGTGTGCTCATTAAGTTTTTTTTTTTTTTTTTTTTTTAGTTTTATTTTAGAATACGCTTGTTAATTATCGTAGAGTAATGAATTACTCTTGGATTTTTAAATATTCAAAACCAATATTAAGTACATTGATTTTTTTTTTTTTTTTGGGGGGGGGGGGGGGCTGCGCGATTATTTAAAAGTGATACACTGACGTAATATTATAACTTCTTCGAAAATACCCTCAAAACACATTTGATCATTCGCAACGAACGTGCATGTCCGAATTGAAGCTAAAATAAATACTACGTACTTTTGGTTGCGTAATTATTTAAAAGTGAATCTTCTACATTTTTCCTTGTAAATACGCAAAAAAAACATGTTCGAATTGAAGTAAATACTTTTTTAAAATCGTTTTCAACTTACCCAGGTGTAATTTTGAGTTATATGAATCATAAACAATTTGTTGGGAATGTGGAGACAATGGAAATGTATTATAACACTATTAGCTGTCACAAATACAATGATAGTGGATACTTTAAAATCTATCCTTTTTTCTTTTTTTTTACACGCTTGGTGTATTTTTTCTCTCTATTCTAAACATCAAATGTTTTGTTTTCTCAAATTCTTTTTGATGCGAATAGTAAAACATTGGGGAGGACCATTCAAACTTGTTCAAATGCGTCATGCGGAAGCAATCTTTCGTTCTCCAGCTTCCTATAAAACTTGCTCATTTTGGGATTCCCAGAATGAGTCAATCACTCGTCAAAAGATGTTAACATGGAATTCTTGTCTGACTGACAGGGTTGTGATGTTAATGCCTGTGCAGAATTTGCTGACAATAAAACACTCGAGTCAGTGAGTCAAGATTGGCATCAATCTCAATGTTTTCATTCCACCTCGTGATGTAACAATCGGAGCCCCGGCCTGCAGGCTGTTGGCGTGATTCCAGTGAAACAGGCCATTCACGCAAATGTGACGTTCTTCTCAATGCATGATGACTGTACATTTTTATAGAAAATGCCTATTTCATTGTTGGAAAGTGTTGTCAGAAAGCTGAAGGCTGGACGAATACCACAACACTGCCCTTAGTTATGTGAATTCATTTTAAAATGATTTTCTTTCTCTCGTTGTTAATTTTAATGTTGTTATAACATTAAAAAATAGAGAATAAAATAAAATGTAATATTCACAAATCATAAATGTGTGTCGCAAAAAAAGCGGTTGTGCTTTGCACAATGTAAGAGGGACATCTAGTGGTGAACAAAGGGAATGCATGGGTACGCTTGATTATTTGTTGCCTTTTTCGTCGCTATTTTTCTTGCAATTTTCTTTTAAGACAAGTAAATGTTCTTGAAAAAAAAATCAACCTCTTCAACATTTAATTCATGACAATTTCTATTGCAGGTTCTAACTCTCTTTTTGATATTTTTCCTCCTAAGTTGGAACAGTCAAGAAAATGTTGATTTCATTATTATTATTATTTATTTATCTTTAAACAAAAGCAAATCATCCTTTAAAAAAAGGGGTCGAAGTCGATTCGGGTACAGCGGGTATTTTTTTCAATGTAACCCTATACAAGTTTCTTTTCTGGTGAAATTATTTATATTTGAAGATCTTTAGTACTCCAAATGTTGCAACCTTTTAATTCTGTACATGTCACACAGATGTTATCATTAATACAGTTCCAAAGACTAACCAATCATCAGTGACATACATTGTCTATTACAGTATATTTGACAACACCAGACAACATTAAATACTGGCACAAAAAGTGAGAAAGCCGAGTTTGCTTTTCTGGTTACATGAATCCTATCAACAGCAGTATAACATGGTCAGTAGTAGAACACATTGCACAAGGTACGGATACAAACTCAAAGTGATTTTTTTTTTTTTTTAACTGACCAAGAAATTAGTGACACAATATTTTGATGTGAATAAACAAGGCCGCGTAATAAGGCACCCAATTGAAGAATTGTACTGTATATAACGTACTATCAATTCCCATTACTAGGAGTGAACGGTGATGACAAGTTGATGCATACCACTGAGGAATACAGTATAGGCACAAAATGAATGTCTTACATTGTGCTCATGTTTGCAAAAATGTCTTCATGAGTCGGCGGCACTTACAGTAGTGCCAACATAGAACCGCGTAAATTCATCCAATCCAAAAGACATGTTTACCTTTTTTTTTTTTAAATCAGTCCATTTAATCTCACACACATTCGTTTTTTAAATCAAGTGTTTGGCAAAAGGAAGTGCTAAAAAAATACTAAAGTAATCAATTACATTATGTACTGAGTACTAATCGATTATTTGAGGTAAGCGCTAAGTTAAATGACTTAAGATGTCTTTACACGTCAATAGCGCTTAAAGTATGGCAGTTAAAATCTATTTGTTATAAAAGTAACAACAAAACTTAGTCCCACATTTTTTTAAGTCTGTCCGCAACTAAATGAGATGATGCCGTAATCCAGAATGCTCCACTTGAAGGTCACGTTGGTCCACGTTTGAGAAGACATGACAACACTGTTTGAACTGGCACCCTCTTGTGTAAAAGAAGAAATCTTTTGCGAGTTGTGTTTAGGGTTTGGCATCATTTTGGGTACCCCTTAATGAAAGACTGGAAAATCCCAATTCATGGCACTAGGCCTCTCAATTTTTCCCACACCCTCGGGTTAAACATTTTAAATCGTGTGCATTTTTGAACGTCCATAACTTCTAACACAATTCCGAATTTGGTTCACATCCTTTTGCATTTACTGTTCGATGATTAAAAAAAACTAGACATATTCCACGTCATAAATATTGCAGGTAAAATAATCTAATAAATTATATTTCTAAAACAAATGTCTGATTTGCAATTAAACTGGCGTCAGCGCTAAACCGTACTCCGTTCATTCTCCACCGTGCCGCGATGTAGTTCCCTAGGGGATCAACACTGCCCCCTAGTGGTGAGAAAAGCTCCCAGCGGCGGGTGAGGGCACTGGTTGGTCCATAAATGAATGGTCAGCATGTTTCAGGCGTCTCTTCATTTCAAATTGTCCTTTGTGGCTCAACATGCAAAGTAGGCCAAAGTCCACATAAAAACTAAATAAAGACAAAATGTGAAAATTAACCGTGGCCTTTTCCCCTTGTAATATAAATGGTATGGAAAATACCTACCTTTATTTTTGGTCTGTATTTGAGGTAGGTTGTTCTGATTTGCAAACTGAAGGAGGGAAAAAAAATGTGAATGTGCTTGAACATGTTTCCACAGCGTGAATGAGGCGTTTACCTGAGAAGTATGTGCAGGTAGGAGCCCAAGCCCGTGAAGATGTGCCACCAGGCATGGAACTGGGTTACCACTCCGACGCCAGGTGGGAGTGTTTTTCTACTGGCTCTACAATGCCGGAAGCAACAAGACACGTGGCTGTCATTCATATTCAAATGCTTACACTGAACCTGACAACGATTCCGTGACACAATTCAAACTAACACCTTGCGGATTCTAAACGAAGCTTCATGAAACATATGTTGTTGTTTCTTTTTAACTCCTCTGGATGCGACCATTGGCAAGTCATTGTTGTTTCAGGCCTGTGTTGAACACAGTGCCATCAAGAGGAGAAGAAAAATACCACTGCTTCATAAAGCATCACGAAGCGTCATTTTCCCATACCTACCCATGCATTCATTATAAAAACAATAAATGTTTGGTGGTTGATAAACCACTGCCACGATGTATTCCACCGGGCATCATCCAATGGTTGATGATAGTCGGATCACTTAATGCCAACTATCTTTAACAGTGATTGGAAAATGAAGCTTCACCTTTGGCTCATGAACCAGTTGTATCTTTAGACTCCTTTACATGGCACCGTTAGTTTAAAAAATGTCATTTATGAAATGACAAGTCATTGTGGGTTCACAGCACTATGTTGAACAAAGAGCGCCGTCTAAACGGGTTCAAAAACACAACCGCTTCATGAAGCATCTTGAAGCTTCGTTTGCCCAACCCCACTCAGAATTAATGCATTCATTTAGAATTTAACAAAAGCGACTTGGTTGATTATAGTCACTGCCACAACATTTTCCACTAGGCATTGTCCGGCTGTTCATAATACTCGGCTAAGTTGATGTCAACTGACAATTGGTGATGGAAAAACGAAGCTTTGCTTTTGTTTTATGGGGTGGATATATTTTTCACCCTTTCTGATGGCACTGTTAGTTTAAAGAACGGGATTCACGAAATGGCTACTTATTGTGGTTTCGGACCTACGTTGAACAGAGAGTGTTTTTTAAAGAGGTGGAAAAAAATGCAACAACTGCTTCATGAAGCAACGTGAAGCTTCATTTTCCCATCTCCTACTGGCAATTATCAATGCAGAGGAAACGTGTCCAAACTTCAAAGCAATCTGGGAGACTATGCATTGCTCATGAAATAAGAAATACTCACCTCAATGAGTCACAGAAGATATTGTCAATGTTCCACAGGAGAAAGCCTAACAAAAATACACCTAAGGAGGTGTAACACAAAGGCCGTAACCATGGATAAACCCTACAAATCAGATGAAGGGATTTTTTTGTTGTTGTTGAATAGTAAGGAGCCATCATTTCTAATTGCCAATGTGAGCATTCCTCTCAGCAAACTTACCATGTAACAATGAAGATAGATCGCATCACCAGACAAGCAACTAAAGCCCCATACATGACCTGAAACAGAGGACTGATTCTGAAAATCACGAGGTAGTTAAACGAGCTGAATTTCAACCCACCCCTTTACTGATGATGACGTGCTGTAATTGCACACAGAAACCCCGAAATCAAACACGCAATATGACAGAGCAGGACACAAGCTTACTTGGTGAAAGACTGGTTCCTTCCACTGCAAGTAGACCTGCAAAACAAAATCGTGTCAATGAAAAACATGCGATGACACGATGAGCCACAAGGTGGTCATCAATACTCACCAGAGTTACTGTAATGCTGAAGATTAATAATAACACAACGGGAAACCAACTTATGCTGTTCCCTTGTTTGAAGCACTCATATCTGAAAAGAAAAAACAAAAGTTACACAACAAATACCTTCATAATCTTTAGTTGTAGCTAACAATGGATACACCCAGATCCATAACATTTTTATAAATCCATTACATTTTTATAAATGTAAAAACATTGATAAAGATGTCAATTAAATGCAAATTTTCACTATTAACAGGTCAGCCAGGTACCTATTCCCCACGCATAATATGGGTCAACAGTGACTACTGTATACTTTGAAAAAAGTCATTTTCACTTCCCAGGATGTATTGCATGGTGCAATGCATTTAAGTAAGGAGGTTAAAAGGACATTTTTTTTCAAGTGTTTTTTCACCACTAGTTGGATATTTATCATATTTACCAGATTTACACCAGCATCTTGAGTTTATTATACAATCTGGTTTAAATATTGTATCATTGTTTAATTTGTTTGGGGGCTGTAAAGGTCTTCACAACATTCACACCTGTATTGACAGATTTCCTAAAAATGAGGGCTTGCCTAAATACATCCAAACTAAGGGCCCTTGACTTATGCCTAAGTATCCACTTTGAAAGTTTGAAATCCAAACGCCACTTACAGACAGTAGACGAAAACACACGTGCTGTAAATCATGGGCAACTCATCCAGGAGCTGCAAAAAATAAGAACAAATGTCAATACGGTAAATTGTTGTCATCAATATGAATGCATCAGACAAATATGTATTACTGACATTTCTGAAATGGAGCCCCGACAAGCTCACAATGAATTATATACAAAAATGGGAGAGTGGTCAAGGCATTAAAAAATGATCAGTAGAAATGGCAACTGCGAGCAGAGTCGTTTACATCTATCACGCCAGCCTATATGGAGCGCTGGAGGCTTGCTACCAAGTGGGTCATGTATGCGAGCCCCACACACTTGTATGCACTGGCAACAAGTGCCGTATTTTAATGCTAGCGTAATTAAGTTGTTTGTTAGCGGCCTGACATGTATTTCAAAGTAAGTAATGGAAGTCAATCTTTGATATGACACCACCCATATTTACACTGACACAGCACACAATATCCTGCCGCCCTTGAAAGATGAGTGAAAATGATAAATATACTGGCCCTCTAGAGGTTTCCTTTTCCAATAACGCTTGGCACTAAAAGAGTTACGTTACAAAACTTAGAATAAAAGCGTTCCAAGGCATCGGCTTCCATACATCATTTCGTACACTAAGATTTATTTCGAAGTTCTCACCGCATTTCCGGCAGAGCATTAAAAATTGTTCCCGCTGTTGGCTCGATATTTTTTCTGCTGTGTACAGTAATACAAGCGAAGTACTCAAATTACAAAAGGACTTGTTTATGCCTTATTTGTTTCAGAGCATTTTAGAAGCATTTGAAGTGATCATTCGTGCATTTTTTGTTAGAAAATCCCACAACGACGGAAACGGCGTGCCATGTTGCTAAATTCCGCATACCTGCATCTCATAGAGCAGTGTCATGTGAAAGCACCAGGAACCAACACCGACAGCTGAGTGGCAAAAAAAAAAAGAGACGCTTGTGTTTTTATGAAACATTAGGATGGCCGGCATGTTTTTACTGCTGTGAGTCATATGTGACCTGAAAAATACTGACCTGTAAGTCCAAGGAAGGAGAAGACATAGCAGAACTCAAGGCCATCACGAAAGGTCTGGATGGCCCCACAAATGGGCGGAAGAATCATAATCAGGTTGCTGACTGTGTTCCCTGTGCAGATAAGCAAACCAAAAAAGTCAGAAGAAGGAAAGTGCTGATCTTGGGCGGACTGAAGCTTGTGAGGGTTCAAGTGCACGGTAATTAAATGAGTATTTAGTTATCTAAAGTCACTGATTACTCGATTGATTTAGTACCAGACATTTTTAAGACCCTCGTTTAGCAAAACACTTGAAAAAAAAATGAAAGAAAAGTATGATTGGATGTCCGGACTCTCAAATAAACTTGTGAATATGTCTTGGGGGTTGAACGAGTTAATCATTGAGTTGCATTACTAAATGAGTTTGTGCAATGGAGATTTCCAAAGTGATCAACATTGTTGCGCCTGGGTGCGGCGATATGCAAACATCTCGTAGCCCTTATCAGTTTGAAAACCAGAAAAGCTTACCAGTATTTTCTCAAGCAACACGCGTTCTATTTAACTGCAGGCGAGTGATAGCATAACTGATAATGGAAACGTCTTTGAACACCAACTATAAACGCATTTATAATCTGTAGAAGATGATCGCTTCTTGGTTACTTTACAAAGAGCACAAAAATATTAGATCAGGAGAGCGACTTGAAAGTGTTTTTCTTATTCCAGGCAGCCATTGTTATCTGAATGACTGCTGTGTCATCGGTACAAACAAAAGCTCTAACTGCCAGAATGGAGGTTGCACTACAGTCAAACAATGGGTTTTGGGGCTTTTATTTTATTTTTTTTAAAGGCCAGTTTTGAGTAACATTGAATAATGTATGGATTATTGGATTATTATTGTATGCATTATTGTAGTTCTAGGGTTAGGTGAAGGCTGCAGAAAGTGGAGGAGCGATTTTTGCTTATTAAAAAAAACAAACAAACACCTGTTTTATGAAGAAAAATGTTAGACCACCCTCCCCAAAATACAAATTTTATTGAATTGTTTTGAGCAAAAGAAACAAACAACACACAAAAGAAAAACGTTCAATCTCTACCTCGCTGATTTCAGTATTTCTGTCAATGTAACACTTGCCACAAACGATGAAACAGTATATGCAGCGGCCCGATTAAGTCAAGACGACGGGCCACAGATAACCCACGGGCCACAGGTTGTAAAACACTGGGTTAGGCAGCGGTATGCACTCAGTGTGTGCCTAACTGGCAATGATATCAACATGTGTTCGAGCTATTGTTTCCTTGACGAACCTGTTTTGTTTTCACTATTTTTTGTGCAGGTGGAACACCGCTGTGCACGTTTACGATCTGAAACGAGATATCCATCGGGATCATGTAGAATAATGATACAGCATAACGCACCTCATTTCATCGTGCACGAAATAGTGAGGATATTATGGGATACGGCAGAGCCTATTTCCGCGTGGAACGTCATTTTTCGGATCCAACTCTGATATGTTGAATGTCGTATGAATATCAATTTAAATCGCAAAACAATCAGGCAAAAACAAAACGCTTCGGTGATCGGCTTCTGACGACGTCCGGGCTCGCGGGGCGAGTACCATCAATCTCCTCCCGCATTCATCCAACTCGTGGTCCCTTCGAGTATTTACTTACAAAATTCGGCCATGTAGTAAGAGACGACATAATTCTCTTCACACCAGTCGAGCGTCGAAGTGGGCCGTCCCCAGTATCCCTGCCTGTCCAACGAGGGAGCCATGATGGAAGCGGAGGAGGTGGTGTGGCCACTAACGGATTTGTGGTCCCATCCCCGGTTTGCGGACGCGGCCTATGGCAGCTCGAGGCGTCCTCCTCGCGAGAGAATGTGAGCGCCGACAAGCGGGTCAACGATGGCACCGACCTACAAGAAGTCCTACAGGCAAACTTGGGCCGTTCGCTCCCCGCGAAGCCTTCCCTCACCGAAACCGTTCCATGTCTTTGAGAACCCCCTGGTGTCATTTTACATGAACTACGTCACAACAGCGGCTGAAGTTGTCCCAAGGGCGGGGGCGCACACCAAAACGGGCAATTTCATTTAGTCATTTTCAGCTGTGAAAGCGGTCCGATTTGGAACCGTTTTCCATGTGCGATTGTTAAATCAAATAAATATATAAATAAAAAATAAGCTCACTTGGTGTCGACGAGAAATGACATGCCACGAGCCCAAGGCTCAGGTGGTGACCAATCACGACTCACCTGTTTTCCCGGGTTTTCTCACGTGACGTTCACAGTCTGAGCCGTGGTTGGTTATCTGAGTAACGCGCACACGCGAGTTCATTTTCAGCATTTTTAAATCCCTTTAATAAAATTCTTTTCTTATAAAATACTGTTGAACAAAACAGTAAATAGTTTTCCAGCTATTAAAAGATTGCGTAAATGTTGAAGAGGGAGAGCCACAACAGAAACATCCAAAAGGGCACACAATACCCACTCACTGGTATGTCATGGTCTAATTCAAATTCCCATAAAACCTTGCATTCCACTCACACGCCCAAGGCTAACTGGCCTCTACAAACGCAGACAGAAACCTTGGATGTAAAAATGTTGAAAATCTCCGATAGCGCTTGGTCTTTTTCTTCTTCTACTCCTTTTTGAATCGAAAAAAAACAGAACTCTTTGCTCATTTCTCAAAATAGAAATTGTATTTGGTATTGATAGCTCACATCAAACCCATGTTGACCACATCAAAGTGAATACAAGGGGCAAAAGTAAGAACAGACATTTGTCATAGTTGGATAAAACCCTACATTATTTGTGACCACATTAGAACCAATATTAGGCTGGGACACTGACACAGCATCTCCCGGTTTTCACAAGATTCAAGTAATTTTTCATTTTGAAATGTTACATAAATTGATACACTTAATAGAGATGCTCTGAATATCGACAGATTCCTCTTCAGGTGCTTGTGGAATGGTATCAGTGTAGGACAGGAACGTACAAACTAACTAACTAACTAACTAACTAACTAACTAACTAACTAACTAGTGCATGAACAAAACAAACAAGCTAGCTAGCTTAAAATAAATCAATAAACGATCGAACTAACTAACTTACTAACTATCTAACGAACTAACGAGTGCACGGAAAAATAAACAAATTAGCTACCTTAACACAAACCATTAAACTAACTAACTAACTAACTAAACTAACTGACTAGTGCATGAACAAACAAGCTAGCTAACCTAAAACAAATAAAAAACTAACTGACTGACTAACTAACTAGTGCCTGATCAAACGAACAAGCCAGCTAGCTTAAAAACAAAACACACAAACTAACTTTCTAACTAACCAACTAACTAACTAACTAACTAACTAACTAACTAACTAACTAACTAACTAACTAACTAACTAACTAACTAACTAACTAACCTTCCTCCCTCCCTCACCCACCCACAAAGACACATCAGTATGCAGTTATAATTCATCTCTCATCTTTTCGCCTTTGGGCCTGACCATCCTGCCAATAAACAGGATGGAGTTGGTCTTCTGGTCCTTTACCAAGAAGATGAACGGATGGTCCGCGTAGAACAATTTCGGCGTCTTGAGCTCGTCCGAGCCGAAGATGGTTGTGTCCATCTCATTTCCGTCCGTGGACAACTCCATGGTGGCCGCATGGAAAACGCTGGACAGGTAGAGGTCCTTTTTCCCAGAAATGTTGGACAGGTCCGCTTTGGATTTGTCCATCGCCTCTTTCAGGCCCAACTTCTCGAGATGTTTCTAAGGGAAAACGGAGCGATTGTGCAGTGTCAGGTCTGAAATATTTCAACTGTACTCATAAGTTGACTCACCTGCAAGTTGTGACTGACTTCCATGCTGCCCTTGGGCAGAGACAACGCCACGGCTGACTGCTGCAGTTTACTCAGCCAAGTATCCAGCTGCTTCTTGTTCAACAGCTTCTCAACTCTGTCTAGGCTTTCCACTTGATGCGGCATGATGAACACCACGCTAGACTTCTTATGAGCCAGCGGCATGCTCAGAACGGACAAGGTATTGCTTGCGTCGTCATAGAAGCCATAGATACCTAAGAAAGCAAATTAGCAAAGTACTGCGTAAATATTATACACCGATTGCTACCTCTTATTGGATATTCTTTGCTGTTTTTCTTTTACAGAGTCGCAATGACTAACTGACAAATGATAAATTGTCAAAATAAATGAAGATTGTTTTAGATAATCAATTAATTGTTTATTGCTGATGAGAAGCTTACCGAGATTTCTGAAAATGTATACAATGCTGTTTAATTTGACACCACTGCAAAGGACACCGTACCTGTGCGGTGCATCATCTCTATCGCAACTGTGTAGCTATGTGTGACCATGAATCCGCGATTGTCAACCATCTTGTGATGGAACTGCTCGTCCCAGTGAGCTGTGAAAAAAAGGGAAAACAATATATTCGTGAACATGTTTTTCTTGTCTCCATATTTAGGGTGACCAGACATTCCGGACTTTGAGCTTTGTGCTCCGAGTCTTAACTGATTTTGCCAGCCCTTTTACGTAGGTCACGCAATCACAGAGTTGTAACGATTTACCAATTAAAATGGAATTTATACGGATAGATAGATAGCTAGGTAGCTAGAGATAGAGATAGAGATAGAGATAGAGATAGAGATAGAGATAGAGATAGAGATAGAGATAGAGATAGAGATAGAGATAGAGATAGAGATAGAGATAGAGATAGATAGATAGATAGATAGATAGATAGATAGATAGATAGATAGATAGATAGATAGATAGATAGATAGATAGATAGATAGATAGATAGATAGATAGATAGATAGATAGATAGTACGGAATACGCGGTATGGAATACTGCTGTATACGCACGTTCATACTTACGTTTGAAAAACATTGCGTTGATAATCATCGCACCGTCAGCCTTTTCTAGATTCTTGGTGACCTCGGGCACTTTGCCATCGGTGGACTTGGCGGCCCAGTCGTTGATGGCATTCAGGGCACTTTTCTTGTCTTTGAAATTGATTTTGGACTGGTCGCAATTGTAATGTTTTTTGCTGCTCTTCACAAAGGCGTCGGCAAAGCTGACGGAGCTGGGTCCGTACATACGGTTGCTTATCTTCCAGGTGACGTTCCGCGTCTTGGGGTCGCTCACCTCGGCCATGAGCTCGGCCAAGCCGGAATGCAGCTGCTCGTCTGTCACTTTGGCTGCGTTCAGAACATTTTTGACCTGAGAGGCGGTGGAGGCCTTTGAGCCCAGAGCCAGCAGTCCAAGTGAGGAGGCTACCACCACAGGTGAAATGAGGATGTTCTCCATATTCTTCTCCTTTGCCATGTCTTGGTAAAGCGCCAGAGCCAAGTTGGCGCTATTGTCAGCGAGCGCACTCGCGTGCTTACTTAGGACTTTGTCAACGGTAGCGTTGGTGGCAGCCCACGCTGCAGTAGCCAGGAGGGCCAGAATGACCGCATTGAGCCACATCTTGGAGAGTCTATAAGTGAAAAATCAACACATGAAAATCACACACTGAGATAACAGTAAAACGCTTCAGAAAAAAAAAAAATTAATTGAGTGACATAAGTAAGGATAAGCGGCTATAAATAAAATGAAAGAATGGAAGTTTGTAAGGGCTGAGCAACGAGAATACTTAAAAAGGGTCGTCATTTGAAAAAGTATTATAAGTGTGAGTAAGTATTAGTTCTAAGTATTTATGTAAATGAAACACTTTTCTTTTGTCTATGGGCATTTGCCATTTTGTCTCAAGCTTTTTTTTTTCCATTGTGATACATTTAGAAAATAACTGGAATTCTGGGTTCGGCATGCAAATCAAAGAACTCTCGAGAAAAGGAAGGCATCACGTAACAGCCACGTAGACAGCAGCTGGCTGTATCTTAGCCAATGCTGTGGTCAATTTCAATTGGAGACGCCAACGTCTCCAATTTAACGGATCCCCCCCCCTACAGGCTGATAACGTTTATGATCACAATATTTCTATAGTGTTTGTTTGACTGAAATGTAAGTTATGAAGAATTATATTCACTTCGATAACAGGCAAATTAGCAGACACAAAACTGAATGAACAAATGAACACATTTATAGTATTTTTTTTTTTTTTTACTTTGCATTATTTTCTATATTAAATGTTCCTTCAATGTAGAGTAGCCCACAATGGTATCGCTTGTGCATCTCCTAAATCTAAACTTGCAATCTTTTCACATGCCTGGGCAATAATCATGAGTTGAACACTCCCCACAGTCTCTATTTATACTTCGATCTTACCTTATGAGGATTTTTCAGGAACTCCACCGCTTGTTCCAAATCTGCTTTCCAAATCCTATTCGGACTGTTTGAAATGGTCTTTTGCCGAAGCCTGCAGAGAGACTTTTTGCGAAAGAGTTGCAGGGTTTCAAGCTCAGTTTTCAGTGAGCAAAAATCTCTTCACTGGAGTCTTGTTTCCAGGATGTCCCGCCCCATGTGTCTATGGGCTGTCTGAGAAGAACCCTGCCCCCTGCCCGGTCCTAAAACCCGAAATCGTGGCTCTGCAACAGCGCTCATTCCCTGTGACGTCACAGCTGCCGTTGCTGACTAAAACACTGGTTTGATTTTAAATTGTCCATCTGTAACTTTCTTCTGGCAGAAATGATGTGGTTTTGTTCACAATACTGTTGAATAGGATGCCGCGATAGCCTGGAAGAATGTAGTTTGGCTGTGCTGAAAATAATAGAGAAAAAAGTGAATCTATGTATTTATTATAAGTATTAATGTTTTTGTCATAATATTACATTCATTGCTCCAAATTTATTGGAAGTAAACCATGTTTTAATGTGTTGTTTTACGAGATTAAGCAATGCATTATTTTGATTAGGGATTCAGAAAATAAAAAAGGCTAAAAAAAACAATATATAATTTATTTAGATATATTCTTGTACTAATAGTATATTTATTAGATTGTTCTTTTATCGTTGTATTTTTATTCATTCGGATTCCTTGTCTATGTATTAATATTATTTCTATTTTGTTTTGCTTATTGTTCATAGTTGTTGTTCATACATTTCTTTGCCATTAAGATAAGAAAAGAAACAGTTCGATTCTAATCCTCCAGTTATGTTGTGAGTCAAATGTACCTACTTGAAAGTTAATTTTCTATTTGAAAGTTGATTTTCCATTTGAAAGTTTTCAATGTAAGTGTTTTAACGCAACACTTCCACTTAGTTTGTGGAGAATCGACATCCTTCAAAAAGGCTATCTTTTGCATTTTTCATCAAGTACTGTTCCAATATGTTTTCTAAATTTGGCAACTTTTTGGACTATCAAGCAACACCTGTGTCATGGTGAGCAACAGGATTAAACTTAAAATATTTCTGAGACTTTTGAATAAATTCGTTTTTTGACTCACATAGTCATCCATGGCTTAGTAAAATGGCGATGGCAGTGAATGAATTAAAGGGATACTTAATTTATTCAGCCGTTACATGCGCCCTAGGTCAAAGTGACCCAATATATGCTTCATGATATCAGAGGAAATATGGGAACTGAACGTTGCATATTTCCCATGCATACCAGCACTTTGTGCCCATCCCCCAACCACAGGAGTCGCTTTGGATTTTTCATGCAGCAGACATGCAGGAAGTTGCCGAAGAAGCGGATGTATGTCCGGTAGATCACTACTGTTCCCTGCAGGGTATTTATTTGTGTTGATCTGCACATACGTGATGACGTAAAGTTGTTCCTCTTCCTCGCAGAAACCTCCAAGCTATTGTACTGTTTTCACTTAGAAACAAAGATAATTATTTGTGCTCTTCTTTTATTTTGTGGTTTTACATTTCAATCTGGCTGCTGGTTTAATTTGGAAGCCCACTAAGAACTGCATTTGATTATTTCTGCAAGTTTAAACCTTTCAGTTTATGGTCATTTTCATGTCAATAATGTTCCAGCGCCCTCTGCTGGCTCAATTAATATTACATCAACAACAAGCAGCACGTCTAGTGGCCACTGGAGGCCCAGCAAGAGTTGAATGAATTGAGTACATAAAGAATTTTTACAGTTCGTTCGGAATGTTTAAGCATTATTATTATTATTATTGATATTATTGTTATATTACCTCAATTGCTACTTTTGAATTGTTGCTAAAATCCGAGCGACAGCTCTGCTCGTAAAGTGGCCGCCATCAGTGCCTGTACAATGTTTGGGATTAGCAGGATGTAACAAAATAATCCCGAGCTAAAGGTTAATCTCTGACTGCTCGTCTTGGAATAGATCTCTTGCAAGACCTGAGTCAACGACTCTACCTGTTTAGCATGTGTTGTTTCTGTATTGTGTTGGTGGTTGCCAAAGTGAGAGAAAAGCATTTGTGTCTATGGCTTCGCAACCCATTCATCTCAGTTCAGCCTCCGCTGCGTACGTATCTGCTTGGCGAATTCCAGGCAGCACTAACATTTTTTAATACATGGGTCTGCTGTCCTTGGGAACAGCCTCCCGACTGTGAAGTTTAATGAAATTATTTCATTGGTATTATCCTCTAAACATTCCATTCTATGTTCTTAACTTGGCTCATTTTTAAACACCATTCGATTTGGGGAAAGGAATAACCCTCAAACCTTTTAAAATATATATTATAAAACATATATTTTACAAAAAAAAAATACACAAAGACTGCATGCAAATGTACTGAATTTAAAAGTTAAATACAACTGAACTTTACTCAACAAAGTACCATCATGGATTAAAAAAACATTTAATTTAGTGATTTTTTCACACACCACTAGAGGGAGCCTGTTTACATTAATGGTACTTGTATACACCTTGGGAGTTGCTGCCTTAACTCTATGTTGCCTTCTGTTTATCCCTTGGGCTACCCCTACGGACAGTGGGGAGCTGAAATTTTACCCAAGTAGTTCAAGTTCAGCATGGCACGACCACTTAATATTCACACTATTAGGAGTGTGCCATCCCTCGGTGGGGAAAAAAAACCCAAAAAACTGACAATGATGTAAAAGAAAATCACCCCCAAATGGTAAAAACACTGCACAAGGGTTAATCTGTTCTACAAAAATATAATTTCGGATTCATTTAATTGGACTGTAAATCCACAATAGCTTTTCAAATGCCTGCAATAAGGAAAAAAGTCTGCTAAAACACAAAATGCTTAAAAAAAAACGCTCAAAATACATGTTAGGGAACGCTCAAGCTAGTTTGTATTGTAAACAATATGTAGGAATCACTTCTGTCTCCGAACAAATACACTGGCTCAATAAATAATGCAAACCCCCCCCCCTTCTCCCCACCCCTGTGAGTTTTAGCTCCTCCCACACACAGAGGAGAGGATTACACAAATGAAAGGTTCACTTACGTCTGTCTCCAGAGCAACAGCCATTTAACAAAAGATTATCACACTTAATGCTTTTTTCCTCTTTTCTTTCCTCTTTTTCGTGCACTTTGGATGAACTTTGATCTGATGTGTGACACTTGTCATGGGCCCACAATTCTGCTGAGAGCACCTTCAAATGCGCTTTGAAATAATGACAACACCTGAGGGCAAAACGCTTTAATCAAGACAATTTGACCTATTTAAGTCATCCTGAAGAAAATAAAGGCTGTTCTGAGGTAAGTACACCGGAGTCTCACAACGGATTATCGGGTATGATATCAGTGACAGTCATCGCTTTTCATCTGTTTGCTTGGTATTATTATAATAAGCTTTAAGGGCCATTGATTTTTTTCGGACTATTTACTTCTTCTTTTGGGGCTATAACATGTTTTACTGCATCAAACTATAACATTGGGCGAGGTCTAAAATGATCATAACTGAATTTGTGCATGCTTACATGCGATATTAGTCCTCCACAATGAAAACGTATAATCAACAACTTGCATATTGTACTTATCAATTCAAGCACAGTGGATCCTCATTTTAAGATAGTGACAACAGACGACAACAACATACAAGTATAACACAAGTATATTCACTTAATCAATCCCAAAGAACACAGCTGGCATTAAATAAATGGAGTAATTGATTGATTACTTTAGTATATTAGTCAAAGTCAAACCGTCAAATTCTTGATGACGAATGTCGTCAAAATAAGTACAAGACCAAAAAAACAGAGTACAAACAATTCAGAGAGCACATCTATGAACCACAAGTGGCTAGTTTGTGTACTGATACATGCAATGATGAACAAGTGTGCATGGTAGATAAAATAATGTTAGCTTAGGTACACTTATTTACAAGTGGTATATATATATATATATATATATATATATATATATATATATATAGTAGATAGATAGCCCATCTGTCTGGCAAGACATTCCTATGTGCCACCATGGCAATGAACTTTTTCTTTTAATGGCAAAATGAAGCGAGAGAATCACTTTGTGTGTCCCGCGATGTTTTCATTTAAGTGAACTTCTTTTTACTGATGGCCTTTTTGTTAACTTATCCTGTGATATTCAGTCGCTTTTATCGTTGTTATTATGCGGCGACCCTTATTTTGTTGGATTTTGGTCCGTAAATGTTGACTTCCCCACACAGAGGTTTCTACCCTCAACAAAGTCTAGTATTGTCATCATAATCACATTGTTTAGTGTAAGCAAATCTTTCTCGACGTGACGTTACAAGGTCACTGAATTTGTACTCTTGTAAATACTCGTGTGTATTCTAAAGCAGTTCTCAAATGGGGGTTTGTAAAGGCACTTTAGGGGGTATGAGAGATTTTAACTTTCTGCCAGTTGCAGCAAATCTTTTTTTGATGCTTTTTCATGCCATGACAGCAACTGAACATTTGTCCACATTTATCCAAACGAGATCAAATTAATTGGAACATGAAGCAACGCATTGATGAATTGTATTCTCGTGACTCTTTTGCAAAACATTGTATGCCTTTATTTTGGTCATGTTTATATGGATACACAGTGGCATTAGCGATGAAAATTTTCTTTTATTTCAAGTCAGAAATAAAACAGGTGGTTGCGTCACTAATTATTTGCTGAAAATGAAATATGCAATAAATTCTCACCAGGAGCTATTTCCAACAAACGTACTCACTGGTTCTGATCTAGTGACCCATGATTGTGTTATTACTTTAGCTAATGCTAAATGCTAAACCAGCAGCGCTAAACTGGTAGATGCACTGTGTAGAGTTGGTATTGCTAACCTCTCCAACTCGAATGGTCTTCAAGTACCCCCGGCGGTACGCGTACCCTCATTTGAGAACCAAACATTACCAGCGATGCTGACGAATGAAACATGTGGTAACTTCCTGTCGTTTTTCAGGGTTCCTAGGCCGGTGTGGGATGCTCACAAACTGGTGGTGCGTTGAGGCTAAAGGAGCATGGTGAAACACCAACCCTTGCAGGTCTATGAAAAGCAAGTGCTCGTGTCCTTGGTCACCGGCATCTATGGTTGCCGTTGGAAACGCTACCAGCGCTCTCAAGACGACAGCTCCAGGGTCAGGCAATGTTTCTTATTTAGACTGTGCTAAATTAATATTGATTTCCGGCACGACAACCCGGCTTATGTTAGAAACCGCCTTGTCGTTTTGCAAGGTCGGCCTTCGCACCACAGCGTTGGAATCAACCAAATTGCCCCTAAACATTTGCAGACTCGTTACATCTCAGCAACTTACATAAGATGCTGGAAATTGTAAGCCCGGGCGTGCTACGGGGCGCCAAAGCTGATCAATGGTCAACAGGATGCCTTGAGTGGCCTATCACTGCCTTGGTCTCCTCTTACATGGAATTATCCGCTGATCCCGTTAACTACTGAGGGAACGAGTCCTTGAACGCTGCACAAGCTCTCCTTCAGGCGATTGAACTCCAGTGTGTGGAAGAGAATAAAAAAGTAACTATACGGAAAAAATAATTATATTCTGATTATGAAAAAAACAAGCAAAAAAAAAAAGCAGGAGGTACAGTTACTTGGTTATTTAATGGAATGATTGATTGGCTAATCCTGTTTAAAAAGATTCAGTAGTGAACGCCCCAGACTGGACTCATTCAAATGAGCGTCAGATAGCACGATTCAAAACCTTAGTTGTTTATTTACTTTTTTTAATAAATGTGGGAAGGGGGGCAGTTATGTGATGGGGTAATCAAAGTATATAAAGTCTTCTGAACATTTTCAAATGTAAGTTGAATTTTAACTTTTTTTAAGTAAAGCAACAATTTTTTAATGTGATTAATTTAAATAATTAGTTTGAATTACATTTTTAAATTATATTTTAAATGTGCTTTTACGTCCAGTTTTAAATCCATGTAATGTTCTTAAATGCCTCTTGCCACTGTTTCTGTAATTTAGTCTATATTCGTTTATCTGTTTATCACACAGTGGGAGTGTTCGTGGTTTATCATCTTGTGTAGCTCCTTTCTCCTGCTTCTTGTTTGGGCCTACTTCTGGTTGGTGGCCCGAAATGATTTTGACGAGTTCAACTGGTGAGTCTGCTTTTTCACATCGATAGTAGGACATGAGTTGAAGACATTAGCGCGTGTGCCGCCGCAACAAATACACATCTAACACATCATTGTCTCATTTCAGGTCGGTGTATAACCGTTCAGGCGAATGGAGGGATGAGACCATCCCCATACTTGCCAGCACCACCGTGGGATTCAGCTACATTTCAGTCTTGATGGTAAATTTCACTTCCGTCCCTTGCGTACTCGCTGCGCGCTCGGTGTTGCACACACGTTACGAACGTGCCCCAAATCCAGCCGATCGTTTGCTCATTCCAGCACTTTTTTTGTTTTTCCGTCAGATCTTGGCATTTTTCCACATATCCCTGGGACAGCAGCTTAACCTCTACTGGTTCCACAAGGTGCAGTGAGTTTGAGCTTTGCTTAAGTTTAGCCCCTCACAGGTTTTTCCAACGCCCTCATTATCGCACGTGTCGTTTTCACAGCTCGGAGTACTGGCTACACTCCTTACCACAATCTCTGGTGTTGTCTCCGTTGATGACATATGGGTAGATGAATGGGACGTCCTGCTAGTGTCCCTGCAGGTTTGTTTATACTCTGGATGAAATTATTTTTAGATCGTTGACAGTAAACTCTTTGACTGTAAATTGTTTCTTTTGAACACATGGCATTGTTTCTTCTAATGTTAGTCCACAGCGCCGTTCCTTCACATTGGAGCTCTGACGTCCGTCACAGCTCTTAGCTGGCTGGTGGCCGGTTATGTGGTCCGCAGAGAGAGATCCAGTAAGTGTTCTCGTCAATATTCTATTCTTGTGCATGGGCAAAAAATCTTGCGGCGTTTTAATCTCACGAGATCTCATCTCTTCTCATTCCCATTCAGTTTTCATAGCCATAGTTAACGCCACGTTTTGCGCTCATGTCGGATTGAAACAGCTTAACGATCCCTCCAGCCAACACACCATAAGCCGATTCAGCGAATCCGTTTGTTTTGTTGATGCAGCGTAATATGAATCTCATACCTCTGTCTCAGATTTTCAGATGATGGTGTTAATCACCTACATGATCATCCTCCTGGCCCTTTATTTGGCACCGCTCTCATTTTCCTGCCCCTGCGTGATGGACAGTCGCAGCCTCAAGCCTCGCCCGGACGTCATCGGTCGACGAGGAGCTCCCATGGTGAGCCGACCTTTTGCGAGTCTTCGCTGTCTAATTCAGTTCACTGACTCAAAGAGTCCTGCACATTCGAAGCTGGAAAATCACCGTATACGTGATCAATTGACCAATGAAGTTATAAAACTTGGTGAAGTTCCAGGAAGTAAAAAGATGCACAAATTGATGGTGTCAACGCCGCCGCCTAGTATTTATTCCTAACGCGGTGTGTAACGTGTCGACTCGACCCAATTTGGGCCATAGATCTCAGGGGTTAGTAAAGCAAACCAACTGCTGTTAATCCTACAAAATGTTCCTCCGAATTTTCACTCTATTAAAGTCTCATTTGGTAACTAGAAAAATTCGCCGCCTAGTTTTGAAGGGGCAAACTACAACTTTAAGCTTTTTAACTCTTTAAGTGCCAAGCGTTATCGGAAAAGGAAACCTCTTTATATATTTGGCCAGTATAATTAGCATTTTCACTCCTTCAAGGCCAAGAGAATATTGTGTGCTATGTCGATGTAAATATGGGTGGTATCATTTGAAAGACTGGTTTCCATTCCTTACTATTGCACGTAGGTAATATCTGTGTTGTAAATGTGGAAACACTGCCATCCAATGGTCACAGTTATCACTACAGTGCTCAATTGGCTTATATTAGGGAAGCGTTTGTCAAGGGTGTCAGCTACCCTCCATTAAAAAAAACCTATTTGATGAGAAGACAAGAATTCTCATCCATACCACAGAAAGTTATATCAGTGCTTTGAAATACTGTCAGAACTAAAAGAAATGATTTTGTTCATTTAAGTTTCAGTTGTTGTAACAGTCTTTTAAAAAAGATGTAAATAGAAAGGATTTGAATAACACTATTGTAATGCTTTTGTTAATTTTATATTGAAATATACCCATTTTTTTCTATTTTGAGGTGGATTATCGAAACACTCCTTTCATCCGTCTATTCCTTGTCAAATTTTAGAACCTTTTGTGGCCCTCGAGTCAAAAAAAATGAAATCAAAGGAATACAGGAAGAGAATACAGTACCATGATTAGTGTGTCTCTGTGTTCCAGCTGGCCCCAGAAAACACCATGGTGTCCTTCAACAGAGCCCTACAACATGGCGCCATCTCCCTGGAGGCGGACGTCACTCTCAGGTTTTTTTCCACCCATTTCTCACATTTTCTCTAGCCTTGCTTATCTTCTCATCTCAGTTCCATCGGAAAAGTAGCTTTGATGTGATAGAGAATTTCAAATCTTTTTCAAATCAATTATTCTATCAATTATGTATATCCAGTACTCTTCCCTTTCCGTTAAAAATGTAAACAAATGTCAAATATGAGTTGTTTTTATCTGTGTATAATCTAAGGTCGATGGAGTGGTTATAACTACTTACATAAACACTTACATGGACCTTGGTAAAAACGATTTTGTAAGTCTTACTTTTTTTTTGTGTTTCTAGTGTGGACGGGGTTCCATTCCTCATGCGAGATCGCACCTTGAGGCGGACCACAGACGTTAGCACAGTCTTTCCCGACAGACAGCATGACGATGCCACTTTCTTCAACTGGACAGAGTTACGTTCGCTCAATGCAGGTCGCTGGTTTCTTCAGGTAAAAGGACTCGCATCACATCCGTTCTAATAAGTAAGAACTTATTTGTCCTTATATGTTTTTTTTTTTTTTTAGATTGATAGCAATTTAGTAGTAATTTTTGGAATTACTACACACTATGAATTTTCCTTGGGAAAAAAAATGTCCATTTTTGGATCTATACAAAAACAACCCTCTTACGGTCTCGCCCCTTGACTGGCCCGGACTTTCTTGTCTCAGACATCATTTTACAAATGAGCTATATTAATCGATAAAACCACCAATAAAAGTCGAAAACACCGCTACCTTTTAGCACGGCATAGAACAGAAACCAGATGGATGTACAACACCGTGCCAACATGACTGTGCGATACGTACTGTACAAACCTGCTGTCCCTCACCTCACCTCGCAGAAGGGAGATCGTGATGTCATCCGAGCACACCTTCACAGTTTCTCAGCATTTTTTTGGTGCATCCGCAGACGGTGTCACTCGGGATGATTTTTTTTTGTTTGTTTGTTTTGTTCCCAGAGGGATCCCTATTGGACGGTGGAGACTCTGAGCGGGAGGGATCGGAGCAGGATCGGCAACCAGACCGTTTGCAGCCTGCTGGAAATGCTTCGTCTGGCAGCGCGCGCCAACAGCTCGGCACTGCTGAACATCCGCAGACCCCCGGCGGGCCACCCGCGCTACCGCACTTGGTTCATGGACACCATGTGGGCCGTGCAGAAAGCGGGGATCTCCCACAAGCGGGTGAGGACTGTAGGTCCCTCTTCTACTCATCTTATCCAGAATGCACATTTGCATCGCAGTCCAAAGAACGGGCTTTCTGTTTGTGTCACATGTGTTGGCGCCAGGTGACGTGGACCCCCGACTCGGACAGGGGGAGGGTTCGGGGCTTTCAGCAGACCACAAATGAGAAGCTGTCAGTGGCAGAGATAAGGCAGAGGGGCATCACCGGCCTCACCCTTCACTACAGCAAAGCCAGCCACAAAGAAATACAGTAAGGAAAGATCATTTAGCTAGGATGACTCAACGTTTGATGAAACATTTTCTCTGAGGGACTATTCGGGCAGCTAAGGTCACGTCAGAGAGAGCCAAAAGAGGCTGCGCTTGGTTGTCAAGTGAAAATGGATCTTAGGTCATTTGAGAGCCACTTCCAACCATCCATTAATTATGTATGACTTGTGGGTGTGCTGCAGATTATCCCAGCGACCTTCAGGCAGTAGCTGGGCTACGCACCCGACCGGTTGCCGATTTCAGGGCACACGAATGCAAAACAATCACTCACGCACACAACCAAACCTAAGGACGATTTGAAATGTCCAATTGACCTATTATGCGTGTTTTTTGAGACCGTGGGAAGAAACTGGAGTGCATCGAGAAAATGCACCCAGGCACCGGGAGAGAATGCAAACTCCACACAGGAAGGCCAAAGCACGCATGACCTCCGCTAATCAGCGGTCCACCGTGCCACCTCGAGAGAAGCTTATGTACCCCAATATGTGATGAGGACGCGTCTTCGTGATAGCATGAAATTCATTGATTAAATCAATTAGATAATCATTCATCGGTTTTCCAAAAGGAAACATCAGCAAGGCATGTCTTTAAAAAGCATACTTTTTTTGCAGACATGTTTTTTTTCTTCCCCAGGGAGTATCTGGCCAACAACGTGAGCGTGACAGTGTACCCAGTGAACGAGCCGTGGCTCTACTCGGTCCTGTGGTGCAGCGGGGTGCCTTCTGTGTCCTCTGACGCCCCCCAAGTCCTCCGAAAGGTGCCTTACCCCATCTGGCTCATGGTAAACAGCTCTCATTGCTGCCTTTCTCTAATCTGACGCCACATGCAAAACAACACAAAAGCCAGGCCGCACGCAGACTACAAGCTTGTTGACAGCGCCCTCCAGCGGTGTTTTTCCTTCACCGCTGTGTTTTGCTGCTCTTCAGAGTCAGAACGCTTACAGCTTCATCTGGATCGCCTCGGATCTCGTTTCACTCGCTGTGGTCGTAGGAATCTTCAGTTTTCAGAAGTAAGTGCGCATCGCGCTGTTAATTCAATGACGTTCATATTTTCACAGTGCGGAAAAGTTTTGGAATCAGCGATGTAAATGAAGCGATACCGTTATCAATTTGAGTGATTTCTTTTGTGTACTTTAAAAATGCAAACAATAAACTTTGGAATTGTTTGAATGTGAATGAATTAATAATGTTTGAGTACGATTGACTGTTTTAGTAAAACATCTCCAGAGGGATGCAAAATCCGTCTAGCCATTTTCCGCAGGAAGAAGTGAATATTTTGTATATGATCTTTTTGATTGCGAAATTATTTGTTGTTCATGTACAGCGAAAACCTTTGAAAACGACTTTTGCCAATGTGCCAAACGTTTTTGAGTTTTAGGATAGTTTTTTCTCCTGCCCATTTAACCAATTGTATCCACTAATTTCTTTACAACTGCTTTACTTTTGAAGAAATTTTCATTAGTAAAAAGTTAATAGGTCGATATTTAATTTGACACAAAATGATTTGTCACGTAAAATTTATACCCGTTTTTGCCTCTTGATGTCGACTGAAAACGAAATCGCAACCAATCACAGCTACTTTGGTTCTCCGAGTTTGGTCACGTGACATTCCAAAGCTGAACCAGGATTGGCTTCCTGAGCCGTGAGTACGTGTGATGTCGTTTTCATTGGACAGCAAGCGGCAGAACGAAATGATTAATTGTACATCATGAATAATTTAATCACAAAATATTTACTGTATTGCTTATAATGGCAATTAAGTTGAAAAAAAACTTTCATGACAAAGTGACGACTAATACACTTCTTAAATATCAATGGAAACAAAATAAAAAAGACATTCTGATGATATAGTGAAGTCCAAGATGTTTTTTTTATTGTAAATTTAGCTTTTTTTTCCAGTTTACCATAACTTCCTGTATTGTTTGTGACTCCACTGACCTGATTTGATTTCAAGTAATCAGAACTTGAGACCCAACTGCTTCTAAAATGCTGTTTTTCTTGCCTCACTTTCATCCTCTTGCTGTTTTTCATGTTTCACCTTTACGCCGTAACCCTCGTCCTCCTTCTGTCTGACTTTCTCCTCCGATGTGGTTATTTTGTCTGCTCTTCCATCTGATCTGCATGCAACCTTCCTCCACTGCCCCTGGCGTCTGTCAGCTATCATATGATCAGGTAACCGCCGCAGCTTTCCCCTTCCTCTTTCCGCCCGCCACCCCAGGGCCCGTTCCGCTCTGTTTTTCCGCTAAACGCTTTGACCTCTTGCTAAAGCAACCCCCGAAAAGGATTTTGTGCGCACCGGCACATTGAAAGGCAGGCTTAGGTCTGGTCATGTGACTGGGATGACTTGTAATATGTGTTGTGTACACACGGGGCAGGTGGAGGATGAGCGGGATGCAGAACTGTAACCCCGAACACATCATGCTGAGCGCCGTGCCTCATCGGTCTAATCGGGACGTCAACGTCATGAAGGAGAAGCTCATCGTTTCAGGTGCAACCTTTTACCGCGTTCAAAGGAAGATTGATCTTCTTCCTTGAATTTTGTCAAAGACCGGACGGGAACTGTCAGAGTCAGTTTGATACGTAAAATTCCCATCAGCCAGTGGCAGGTCATTGTTACTATTCATTCAAAAAATCCCCCAAATCCAACAACTTTGCTTCACGTTCACCGAGAAGGAAAACATTTAAGTGTCTACCTCATAGACGGCTGCAGCCACCATCTTAAGCATTATTAAGTGGCGTCAGCGTTAATTAGCGTCATTTAACATTAGCAATAATGTGTATGTATGGCTTTCAGAACTAAACAATGGGTTGAGAAGCACAGAAGAGCTGTCCCTGTATCCCGAGAACGGAGATGCAAGATACTCTCATGGAGACCTGAGATCAAGCTTTCCCGCGGAACAAATAGGATTTTAGATGTATATTGTAAATACATACGCAGTATTTTTTTGTACAAGTGTTTTCTATGACTGTAAATGGCGCACATAAAGAATATTGAATGCAACCTCCTGGAGCGTACGTGTCAAAGTCCAGTCCTCGAGGACCGGTATCCTGCCCGTTTTTGTTGGTTCAAATGATTAGAATACATTTCAAGCTCCTGTAAAGCTTGCTCGTGAGGTAATCGTTTGAATGAGATGTTCTGGGGACGGGAACCGGGAAATCACAAAGGACTCTGGCCCTCGAGGCCCGGTGCTTGACACGTGACAACTACCGTAATTCCCCAGTATATAAAACGCACCGTTTTCCAAAAATTGAAGGCCAAAAGTATGAGTGCGCCCAAAAAGCGGTGACTTTACTGCATTTGTTTTTGTTTTTTAGCGAGTGCTATGGTGAGAGAACACTGAAAAGTTTTCCATTTGATTCCTTTATCAATAGGGGTCTTTAGGGATATACACAATCATTTGTCTTATACACATAGAAAATACCAGAATCTAAAATTAAGGTAACGTCCTATACACAGGTGCAATCTATACTTGCGGAATTACGGTATTGTGTTTAATACTATAGGTAAAAATAAATAAAACAATAAAATAAAGGTTGAACGTCTTTATTATTATCTTCCGTATTTTTAGGAAAAAGACGGTATGGATATGTATGAGACATTGATGTAAACAGGACTTCTTTTGAATATTTTTTTTCAAAGGCTTTTTAGTGTGCGGATTTTGTTTTCGTCAATTACACTTGTGATAGCTCTCGTAAAAATATCGAGTCTCTAAACTCTATCGGTTGATATCGTTGCCTCTTTTCCGCCATATCTTTGAAGACATCGGGTAGTGACATCTCTCACATGCGGATGCCTTGGAATTGATAGTTAAATATTAGGGTTTTTGTCATTATTTATAATAAGACCGCAATTGTAAGCTGCAAACCTAGTCATTAAAAAATGATTATGTGGAAGGCGTGCAGAGTGTATAATCGAAAATCCAAAACATTTCCAGTTCTTTCTTCAATGTATAAAACCCAAAAAGACAAATAAAGACTTTTTATTGAGTGAAAGTCAAGTGGATTGTCTATTCTATTCCTTTTATCCTATATTTATTCTTTCCTTGCATTGTCCCAAACTACGAATCGACCATCATTTCCACATAGAGTGCATCAAATATTTTATTTCTGCAAACATAAATCTTACGTTTGCTGGAGTAAATGATTGGGGTGGAGAGTCAAGGCTCAACATGAGCATGCAATGTTTACAACTGTTTGTCCTCACGAATATAAACATTTGATTTAGCCCGGGAGGCACCTAAAAGCAACGTAGCGTTTCATGAAGCTGTCGCCTTAGCGGGCTGAGGGGGTTGGCAAGGAAAAGGAATGTTTGTGTCCTCCCCGCTGAGGTCGGCGGCGTCAGATGGCATGTGGCAGCCCGAATCTCTTAGGCTGATGTTTGCGTCTCCTTTCATGTTCTCGCCGGGGGTCACGGCCTCTTGATTGGGCTCCTTCTCTAAGTGACGGTTAGCTGTGGGGAAGACAATGGCACATGTTGAAGATTTTTTTTCAGCTTTGTTAGATCATAAACTTTGTGTTTGTGCTTGTATGTTCTCTAAAAACCAAAAAAAAAACTAAAAATATAGCCGTGTCCCTATGCTATTCTATTAATTTCCCCCAAAGCACTTATTACCGTTAAGTTTAACAATACATTATTTCTTTGCTTATACCTGTGGGTTTATGACATATAGTTGGTGTGCATACTATTTTGGACGCTTTATGGGAGTCCAGGCTAAACCGATCAAGGAAGTCATTGAAAGGCTTGCAAATGTCATAAGTTGGCCGCTACCGCCACCCGGTGGTTTTGGGGCATCAAAATAAACAATTCTATTGCACCCCGTTGGTGTGTCGCCATTGAAAGAATTAATGCAAAAGTCGGGGGAAACGATAAAGCATCGCGAGTTCGATATGTCTAAAAATGACAATATTTTCAGCTTTTAATGGCAGTAAATGAACCTGACATGGGCTAAATTTGACATCTGGGTGTACCTCTCGACCTCCCACAAGCATTTAGAAGAAATGGTTGTATATTGGAAGTCGTCATGTTTGACAATCTCTGCAATATTTTAGCCTTCTAGTATTTTATATGTATGCTTTTCTTTTGATATCACACATGATAAATATCAAAAAGTTGCATCAAAATTTCCCTCAGCGGTTAAACACAGGGGAGACTACGCGGATCTAAATCAGCCTGGTTACATGTAGACACGGCCTGAGCTGTAATGTTTTAGCGCATTTTGGCGTTGCTAAACTAACATCGCTAATGCCAATTAGCATGCATTTGACTTGCGATAGTCTGAGCTGGCATAGTTTTAGCTCATCAGTTGCACGCTGCTCTTTCAAACCAAAAATGATGTGAAATTCCTCGCCTGGGCTTTCTTAAACTTCCCAGTACTCACATCCCAGTTGTTGCAAGGACTGGACAGCAGCGAGGAGACGACGCCTGTGTTCCGGATCGCTCACTTTCAGTTTAGTCAGATGATGCTCCCTCAGCCTCATCAAGTCATCTACCGTTTGGTAACCGTTCTGCTGCAGAGAGCTTGAATATTCCTGCCAATACAAACGCAGAAGTCACCAAAGAACTCTTGACGTCAAAAGACGATAAACGAAAGAATACCTCCAAACTGAGGCGCCTCAACACTTCATGGACCGTGGATGTACATTTTTGTCTTGCTCTGTGGTTTTGCAAATCCCTGTATGTCTCGGGACCCGCCTCTACTAACTCGTCCACGTAGATGAATTTAAAGTTGCCTATTTTGTTGTTCAACATCCCCGTCCATATTCCCATGGGTCGCTTGTGGATGATGTCGATCACGTCGCCAACCTGATAAAAAGAGATGATCGCTGAATAGACGTACTGTAGTCATCGCGGTATTTCTTTATCCTGGTAAATTATTATACAGTGGACCCCTGGTCTACGACGTCCCCGCCTTACGATTTTTTCAACTCACGATATGGACCGCAACGTTTTTTTTTGTCCCCTCTTCACGCCATTTCTTTCGCCATGCGACACATCCAACATGGCGGTTAGTGTGCGTGCGTGGCCGCCGTGTTGGAAGTGTCCGCGCTCATACGTCTATACGCGAGGCCTCGCTTGCGTCACTGCAATGCTGGTCTGCTATTTGTCGCCGTCACCATCAAAATGGCCGCATACTAAAGACTGGATCTCGTCTGAATGCTTAAAATAAGGTATTTATTGTGCGTTTTAAAGCTTAATTCAAACTTGAATGAGTTAGCTAGAGATGGTAAAGAGAGACGTAAGAAGATGATTTACATGGAAACGAATATAATCAATAAATAAATGAAGGAAAATACAGATTGATCATCTCACAGAAGAAGCAGAATTAAATACAGTACCTTGAGTTTGAGAGATTCTGTGTCATATGGACTTGGTATAAACTCCGTATGGACTCTGGCCCGACCACAGAAGTGTTTTGTGTAAAAGAGCTCGTCCTCCAGCCTCAGGCTGTCTCTGTTACTGGAATAATCACTGGTGACTCCACCTGGCAAATGCAGCAAAACATCAAAATGCTTTCTGTTTGATTTCACACCGAATTTCGCAAAATTGACATCATATCCAGCGTTCCCTCCTCACTTTTTGCGGCATTAGTGTTTTTTTCTCAGCTACGGGCTCCAGTTTGGTTGACGTGCGACGGCATTACGACTAAGATTCTTACTTGAGGAACTTTGTCTACTGTTGAGGCTGTATAGACTTTCCATCGAAGTGCAGGAAAGTTTGTGTCCCTCACTGAGTATCCTCATGACACCAGACTCCCTCTTCTTAGTTTCTTGTTTGGGGGTGTCAACGCACTGCAATGACAAGAAACGCCATTTTTATTAGGTCATCAAGTATTTCTTTCTTATGTATTTAATACGGACCAATCAGAGAAGCGCTACCAGTTTCGTTGAATACCTGCTGTCCAATGACAATGGAGTTCTTTTCTAATTTCAATTCTATTCTATTCTGACCAATCAGTCAAGACAACTCATGAGACTCTTGAAAAAAAGACAATTAGATTTGGAAAAATGCCTTAAATACGCCATCAAAGACGGGACCGTCAACTGCAGTCCGACAACTCAAAACTCAGGCACAATTTCTTTCTTATTACCTATTATTGACAAGTTTATTAATTGACTAGCTTAATGAGCTAATTTGACCTTATACATGGCAACACACAGTTATATTGCTGACTCCTCAGAGGTTTTTTTTTTAACTTACAAAAAAAAAAAAGAACCACTTGCATTCTTGCTGGGAAATGTTGCCACCTGTATTATTTTGTGCAAAATGATAACATTGCATTTTCATCATCATGACGGTTATTATAATTCTTGGCTGTTATTCTTGTATTGCTTTGATATATGTCATATTAATTTTTAAAAAAAGCTTCACAACTTCTTCTGTCACAGCAAGATGTGTGGACATACGGCTGCGACTTGTTTCTCTGCTGTGGTTTCAACAGGCCTGGTTTCAGTCCGCGTTGAGTCCTCAGTCTGCAAATGGCTTTGTTTGGATCCATCCTCTTCAAGCTTTAAAAAAAAGGGTAAAATTGAGTGCATTGTCACAAATCACAATGACAAAATGGTTAAACTCTTACCAAAAGGCTTTCATCACGCTGCGCTTTCATACATGGCGACAGCTCCAGGGGGGTGCCCAGATTTCCATATATGGTCAACTGTAGAATCCAAGAGAGATTAAATGATACGTGATTTGATGACAGATGGGCAAAATCTGCCTAAAAATGTATTCCGCTAGTGAAGCTTCCATAAACAGTGGGTATTTATTTCCTGTTCTGAAACTAGGTCACCATCCAAAAGCCATAGAGTTCTTAAATTAATATTTCAATTTTTACGCGTGTAAACGTCATTCGAATCGAGCGTAATCTAAAAGAACCCAATCCAATCGAAAAAAAAAAGCATGTAATCTTACTCGGTCGTCTGTGGTTTGGATATCGACGTTTGGATGCGGACTGGTGGTAGAAGGAAGATCCGATTCTTTTCTGTCCAGTTCTTGAATGAGACTCTCAAAGCGATCCCATTCCGTGGCCCGTGGAAACAACAAGTTTCCGCCGCAGACCCACACTTCATGTCCAGGTTGACGACAAGTGTGATAGAAGGGGGAACGGGGCTGAGAACGCTCCGCGGCTTTCCGAACGGCTTCCATGTTGAAATCCGCTCCCAAGTTTTCGACATCATCTTGTTGCAGCCGCTCGTCACTTTTAGAAGACTTCTTCTCTGTTCTTTTGCCCAAGCCCATGCAGGTCAACACCGGGTTGCTCTTACTTAACATGTCTGAGGGATCAGCTAGCAATCGTCAGGTTTTACACACCCCCATTTCACAGCGGAGATACGATACCGCAATACTTACTGCTGTTATTGAGCCGGTTCTTTCCTTTTCCAGAGTCCCCCTGATGTCCTTTTTTTACTTGTACCGAATCATGAAATGTCTTCAATCTCCTCGCAGTTGAAGTCGCCGCTCCGTCTTTTCCATCTGCATTTTTGCCGCTCTGGAACATGACGGGGTTCGGAATTAAACAGGCGCAAAAAAATGCATGCAATTTTATATGGGAGCTGACATTTCCTGCAGATGATTAAAACACGTAAACGATCAAAATGCAACGATCACGGCACTTATGTGTGATTGCAGTAGGTCGAGCGAGATTTTGTGTACGAAAATAATCTTATGTAATCATATAAAACCATTATAATTGCAATTTTTGAGATGCTTTTTCATAGGATTTATTACAATGATTTTCCTGCAATTTTTGCAACATTTGTTGAATGGCAGCAAACAGAAAATTCTTTGATTTGTGTTTCACCCCGACACAGTAGGTGGCAGTAGAGACCAGTTAATGGCTATGTCTTCAATTGTCATCATTATGTCACAAAAACACAAAATACCATTTTTCCATTTTTTGTGGGTGTTAATAAATTGAACCTACTTATGTCTGGATAAAACGGATGCCATTGAACAAGTTGTATGGATGATGGGAAAAAAATCATAAATAACTTTAACATTACGCCTAATTTACAAAACTAGGGAAAAAATGCAACATGTATAGCTTGCAAAGTTTTAAAACATACACAATAAAAAGTATTTGAAGGTAGCTAAGCGACTCCGGTCCCTTGACGCTTCTCATTGTCCGTGTGAAATAGTGAAGACTTAGACGCAGGTGTAAAGGGTCCTTTCAAAGAAGATTAAAGATTAGACGGCAGATTAAAAGCAACTGCGGGTCTGGTTTGGCCGGCGTACGATTTCACCCACGTTCCCTCACATGCTGCCTTCACCCCACGTAGCCTCAGTTAGTGTTCAAACATCGAGGGATTAGAGATCTTCAAGTCAAATTTCGGGGGGTGCATTTCCAACGTCGCGTCCAGAAAACCGAGCTGAGGGCACTCACGTGCAACTCCGCGTGCCGCCACGTTGGCCCGCGCATGCTACCTGCATGCCTTGCACACAATGTCATGTGGGCGCCGGATTACCGAAGGCTCAACTCCGCTCAGCCGGGCAAATCATTGTCATTTTCTTATCTTCGATCGTTTGTGTCTACGCACTGAGCGACATTAGAAAAGATGACTTTTAAACTCCGCCCGCACTCTGAAAATGAAAATACGGAATCGAGAACGGTCTACAATTGTCGATGTGTTCAATACAAATAGTTTCAAGTGAAAGTAGTAGATACTTAGAGAAAGTAATAATAATCAAGCACATTATACATTATTGTGATGAATTGCTTTAGGCACTTTAGAAGGTTAGGTACTGATGTAATTGATCTTCCTTTAGCCAAATGTGAAAATAAATAAATATATATATATACATATGTATAAATGCAACATAAAAATACGTCTTTGGGATTGAATGTGTTAAGAGGAGCACATGCAAGCTGAAACGGGGAAGCTCTCAAGTTCTGATTTGCAAAATACTACACTTGACTAAAATAGACTTAATAATGACGATAACTGTTTCATACTTGAAACTTTTGAACAATAATTTAATTATTGTGAATACCTCGCTATGCTGGTTCGTTTAAGAAATTACAGTTACCGAATATGGTTCTAAGGTCATGAATGGATTATATTTCTGTGTAGTATGACCATTTTTATGAAAGTATTTATAAACCAGTAAGATGGAATAATGGAAATGTGTATCCTTCACAAAATATCATAGCATAAAAAAACTGGTTTACCTGAACTACAAGAACATTCTTCATCTTTCCAGAATTCAGATCCTTCGTTCGGTCTTGGGTGTTGCCAAAAATAGTGTCAAAAGTGTCAAAAATTCACATGTCATTTGTATTCAGGTTTGACTCCAATATTTTTTGCGCTCTTGTCACTTGAAGGCTGGTGTAATCTCAATTAATGCATATTAAAAATGGACTTACCTATCTTGAACTCTGTCTGACCTGATGCCATCCAACATGTATGATCGCTTTCTGTGAGAGAAAACACAACAGCGCACTTAATTTTCTTGAAACATGTTTCAAGAAAATCATGAAAAGCATTTCAACGGCTAACCTGATGTTTCATTTTCCAGCGCTGACGTTGGGATGCAAGACCTACGAAAGAATTTACATAAAGACAAAAATAATTTGTTGAGATTATATTTGCACAAGGCATGGGCGTCCAAAATATGGCCCGGGGGCCGTTTGTGGCCCGTAGTCCTTTTCTAATTGGGCCTTGGCATATTTGAAATATGATGTTGCTTCAAGTGCATTTGTTGTATATATTTGTAGGTTTTTTTCTGAAAATGCAAATTTAAGATTTAGCTTTCAACCTATACAGCGCAACTAATAGATAATACAACGCTTCATTGTATTACCTGATAAAATTGTTTACCCAAATAAGAAGATGCACGTACCTTCTATTGTTTCGTTTTAATCTTACATTATTTGGAGTTTGGACCTTGGAGAAATCAGAACAAACAAAGTGGAACTTTCAGTGTAAATGAAATAAAAAACATGAAATTGTTAAACGAAACGATCATACAATAAAGGTAAACGTTTCGAATGGGTTCAGATGATGAAATAGCAGCATGTGAATGACTAGCTTTTGATTAGTAGCATAAACTTACATGACTAATGTTTGGATCGGAGCCCGTCCATTGAGGCCTGCGCCTGAGAAGAGGGCTGCAGTTGTACTTTGGTAACACGTCCTTCAGCGATGAGTTGGGAGCTTCTTCGTATATGCTTTCTGACGAGCCATCCTGAATCCAAACATAGCAAGGAGAAGATTAAAAACCTTCGAACAAAATCAAATGCTCATCATATACTATCATAAAATGAAAAACAGTCTAAATCTTACACACTGTCCCTTTAATAGTCGCTTGCTGTTTCATTGGAAAAACGTCAATCAGGATCAGACCATTCCTCTCTCAAAAATTGCTGAAGTTCAGTCGGATAGGATGTCCGGCATGAATTATTGTGGACAGGTCATGCCGCTCACGTCATGACTTTCACTTCCATTCTCATGTTGATTTAGTTTGGCGTTTTGAATCATTGTCCTGTTACGGCGTTCATCCTCTTTTTAGTTTCAACTGTCTCACAGACAGCCAAATATTTTTCACACCCAAATAAACCTTTGAATCCATTTTTCCATTCATGACAGCAAGTTGTCCAGGCCCTGAAGCAGCAAAACAGGCAGGCTGAAACCATGCTGCACCCTCCACCATGCATCTTATGGGAAGTGTTGACGTTGGTGCCCTGTTCCATTTTTCTTCCACACTTGTTCAACTCTAGTTTCTTCTGCCCACAAAATACTTTGCCAGAGGTTCCATGGTTACCTTACCTTACCTTACCAGGTCTGCGGTTTATAGTGGGAAGGGAAGCTTTAAGTGACTCTTCAGTGATTGGACACACCCTTACGTCTGATTTGATTTTTTTTTTTTTGAAAGACAACAAAACAATGTATTAATTACTCTCAACATCTTCTTGGGCAGAAGGTTCGGTTACTCGTTCCTCGCCATTGTTTCATTAATTGGACGTTATCTTGAATAAAGACATGAAAACCTTGAAATGTTTAGATGGAGCACTGCACTGTTTTTTCCATCGCTGCGATTTTGGATGACATTTAAAGATTATTTCATGCAGATAGTAAGAAATCCCAAAAGGTTCAGATGGTTTTTCATGCAAATGTGTTTTGGCTCGCAGACGTACATCCAAATAACCCATCACTTTTATTACAGTTTTTTTTTCATTTCCTGTTGTTGTTTATTACAATCCAGGACATTATTTGATATTGAATTCCACGAGTATGCAAGTAGAAATAGTGCTACGCTTAGTCTTTGTATTTGGATTAATCCACATACAGCAACAATACTGGAAGCAAGGAGCGATCAATGTCAACAACGACGACGCAGTTTCTCTCTCGCCCAGCAAGGATTATCACTCCAGTATTTCTATAGATGTACCGCAAAGTGCAGAAGATGATTCTTACCAGAGTGAAGCAAAACAGGTTCATGTTTCAAAGGTCCCAAAATAAAGCCAAATGGACTGGAAAACAAAAAAAAACATATACACTCCGCGGTGTCGGAGTTCTTTCGCACACCCCAGTGATGTAAAGGCTCACACATGCTCCATGCTGCCTGCAGCCCAATAGCCTAATCCCACTTTTAAATCCTTCCTTAATCCAATAGATGCAGTGAGCCGTCACTGTCCAACACAACCCAGGCCGCCCGTTGCAGCAAGACAATAAACAAGCGCACAGACTGGCTTTTGTTTGTCGTGCGTCTCAAATGATTACGATCGTGGCCACAGAACGGTCAGGAATTCGCTGAATTACGCTTTGAATTTGGTGGAGTGTTTACTAGGGGAGTGACCCATTTGCTAATGACTTTTCGATTGTTTTTAATGGATACATGTGATTAACTGTGCGCTTGTGTGGATGAAGTTTCAATTTAGAAGGTTTCACAGAACAGAATATTTTCTATTCGATTGATTTAGCCGTTTTATTTACAGGGAATACACTTGCAGGGAATTGTTCATTTGGGACATTTTTCAATAAACTATAAATACAGTTTGAGGCGATGCTAGTAAAAATAAATAAATGAACAAACAAACTTTTTAAAATAGCTGAACCTGTCCCCTCAACTAAGAAAATTTGTGTTAAAAAAAAAACATCAAGTTGAAAATCTCTATCAAGCTCTGCCTCCAATCCCAATTACTGATTTTGCTCTTCAGGTTACAACAGTTGTCTTTTGTCCTTGTAATTTTGTCTGTTATACAGACAAACCAGCTTTACTAGGTTGCTTTAAAAAGGGTTCCATCAAAAGGGTACAATTGGATTAGATATATAGAATTTTCTTAATGTTTTTTTTAATTCTTATGTATTATGAAATACCTCAAACAAATCAGTCGTTTGCTCTCTCCAACTAGAATATACACAAAAAAACTCATTCGAATCTTCAATGAATGCACAGCGTGTGTGTGTGTGTGTGTGCGCGTGTGTGTGTGTGTGCGTGTGTGTGTGTGTGCGTGTGTATGTGTTTTAATTACAGTAATATCATCTGCTGTTCTACCTTGCTCCTGCAGATGGCAGTGTCCCCCCTTTTGAATTTCCACCTGTCCGCCCTCACTACTAACGCCTCTGTTTCAATCGGAATGAAGTATTGCCTTATCGTCTCATTTTAAGTAATGCCATTTGTCCAATAGTTTAATCTCCTATGGCTCCAAATGGGTTATTTACATTATTGAGATATTTAACCTTTATTTTTTTCTTTTATGACCGACACTGTAGTGTTCTTGTGAGTGTAGCTAAGAATGGGCACCAAGGGATCTTGCCGTATACAGTATTACTTGCATAAATTTCTTTCAGTGTGTCAAGTTCTTCTTGAGAAGCTTAATTAAACTCTGTTTAGTTCTTTTTTTGACGGTCTGAATGAAATATGGGCGGCTCAGTGGAGCAGTGGTTAGCACGTCCGCCTCACAGTTCAGGGACCTGAGTTCAAATCCGCCTTGTTCCGGCCTTCCTGCGTGGAGTTTGCATGTTCTCCCCGAGCCTGCGCGGGTTCTCTCTGGGTTCTCCGGCTTCCTCCCGCACCCCAAAAACATGCATGGCAGGTGTATTGGACATATTAAATTGCCCTTAGCAGTGATTGGGTGTGTCAGCTGGGATAGGCGCCAGCAAGCCTGCGACAGTTGTGAGAGATGGATGGATGGAATATGCCCTTCACTGTGCAGAAATTAATTTTCAGGTGGGGTCTACTATACCTTCTGTGATTACAATTTGACCTCTAGTTAAAGTCCAAATGTTGTTTCATAGATGGGATGGAGACAACACCTCTGACCCTGCGTCCAACCTGGAGTTTACCCTGGCATTCCTGTGCTGACCTCTGACCCCAGGATGTTCAGAATCTCATCCAAGAGGTGGTGACCTCATGACCTTTCTTGCAACCTTTTGAGCTTGTGACCCCTCTTGCTATCGCCAACCCAGTCAAAAAGTGGAACAGTCTGTCCCCTTGGAATACAGTAAGTGACCTCTTGTCCCCTTGTCCGCCAAAAGTATGTGAGTACGGTGACCCCGACAACCTTTCATTAGTGCTCCCTTTTATTACGCCGGTTTCTCTCTGCCTTGTCAGCACAGCTCGGGGCGGGGGAGGCCTAAGGAGGGAGTGGATAAGTTGGGGGGGGGGGGGGGGGGGGGGGGGAATGAGAAAGAGGAGGAAAGCAAAGAGCGATGGCATGGCAGAGAGAGAAAGTGATAGGAGTGCAGAAGACGGAGCCAAGGAAAGACAGATTGGCAGCATCTGCTGTGTTGACTAAAATGTCACCTTTAAATGGCTTCCCTCTCCTTGATGCTGGACCTCACTATCTGATCTCCATTCTCCTTGGGAGTTGAAGTTGCGATGAGTGATGAAGGACACAACACAGAGCTTATATAAATAGGGCTCCAGTTGAAGATAAGCTTATAGTCAAAGGAAATAGTGTTTTCATACCTCCCGCGGCTCGACGGGCGCCGCTCAAATCGACCATTTGAATGTTAAGTCAAAGGTCAGCGTGTCGTGTATGAGTAAGATAATTGGATTTTGTGGCGTGAGAGCTGAGAGCTGCTACGACCTATATCATACCAATGCTTATCCCCTAGAGCGCTGCTTATAGGATACAAAAATACTGTACATAGATACAGTAGCTTTTCTCAGCCTGAGCACATTGAATACGCTCACAGCTGTGGATGATACATTTGCCTCGTACTCAGCCGCGTTTTTGCACAAAAATACTTGAACCTGTGAGAGTGATTGTACTTATCATTTTGTAATAAATACAAATATTGAAGTTATCCATACTCTGGTCATTTTTTTTACACTGATTTTGGTCCTGTGGCTGTAAATTAAAATAAAGAGGAACAAGTTGCGTCGGCTTTTACAGAAGTTGAACAAAGTAGACTTTGTTCTTGGAGAAAATTACGCTATTCTCGATAAAAATGCACATTATAAAGGTTTCAGGCTAAAAGCCACACCGGAAGTATAATATTGACAAAAAAAGTTATTGATAAAACGCTCCAGACTATCAACCGCAGAATATTCTAATCCACTCAATTCAATTATTGTAAAATTAAAAAGGTGTACCACAGCAGTACGTGAGAGAAAAAAAAAAAAAGCATAATGATGACTCTAGTGCTTGTCTTGGAGCAAAACCTAGTGGCCGACTGGCAGATAGCATTTTTTAATTTCCCAAAATAAAGGAAAGAATTTCCCAATAAACACAAGGATAATATTACCCAAGAATATTATCTGTCACCAACATCTATAGCTGCTTGGTTTTAGGTGTTCAAATTTTAACCAGTAGATAGCAGCCAAGCTCAAAATGCCCCCAGTTTGCGCTCATGGACAAGGAAACAAAGAAGATGAAGGCGTAGGAGTTAATGAGCTCATAGTAACCAGTTCCACTTTCGAGTTCACTCACTCATGGAATACTTTTGAAACATCACCTGTAAGTAATTCTAAGGGCACTATTCCATGTGTAATGTACATACAGCAATATGCATATGTGAAATAAATGGTAGTTGGTGTTTCTTCATCTTAAATAATAATCGCAAGGGTGCTAATGCTAATCATAATTGCTAACTCTTTAGCACAGTCAAACTTTACGAATAGAAGATAATAAATTATAGCTCCAACTCATTTTGAACTTTAGAAGTAAAAACAAAAGTCAACCTACGTTCAACTTTGTTTTTTTAATTTTATTCGATAGCATTCATTGGTTTGAAAAAGATTCAATCGTGACAGCCCTTAGGCAACCAAATCTGAGTAAGAATTGTGGACTATGAATATGTCTTGTAAACGACTCCCAAAAGAATATCCTCACAACATACATAAATATAGACAAACCGTCATTGTGGATTTTTTATTAAATCGACACAGCTAAATCTGCCCTCAGGTAAACAAAGCACTATCTGAGGGCTTGCACATCCGTTAACTGTCACTTGACATGCGATCAATTTGACGTAAAAGATGTTTGTGAGTTTGTGTGTGTGTGTGTGTGGGGGGGGGGGGGGGGGGGGCAACAACATTTTGGGGGCCAACTTAAATTATGCTGACATTGCCGTCATGTCGTGGCTTTCCACAGGGCACAGCAGTGTCACTCTTCAACTCATTTCTATCGTAAATGTCACCGTCAGAATGCCAGTCGCCATCTACTGTCTTGTGTCCCTGGGCTCATATTCGCCCTTCATCCATGAGGGTCAAGGAAAGTTACAAAGAGGAGATGGCACTCCGCCCCAGAGATGTTGCAACTGGCCAGGCAATTTCCTAGGGCGCCGAGCTGAAGGGGGCCCCGAGAGATGGCTGACATTAGCCCGTATCAATGACAAAACATTGATGCTGCGTTAAGACGTCTCGGGTATCGTGCACATAAGGCCCCCTACACAGCAAGCCGGCGATGGAACATTGTGGCCCCCTGCAGCGTTGGCCTTTTACTTAGGCAGATCGGCTCAGAAAAATCACTATGAACACACTGCAGCTAGGCCAACTACTACGTACATTCTGCGCGTGTAGTACTCCTCCATGCCATAGGTGGCGATAGTCATTGTTCGTACTGCATGGTGTACATTTTGCGCAATGTATTGTTGAAACCAAATGTCATGTCTGCAGCTTTATACGCAAATAAACAGACATCCCAAAGTCGGGATGTATAAAAATGACAGAAATTACGCAGTTCTTGAGATGCACATTATTAAGGTTTCGACTTTATTTCTTCCGCGTTTATCACTTCCGGTTCTCGTCTCGTCTTGTGCGCTGATTCGCTATTCAAACAGCCAGCTAAAAGTGAAGAGTTTTCCAATTGTCCCAACCCGATTCAACATGCTAAATCGGTCCGAAATCTGAAAAGTTGGGATGTGAAACGTTTTGACTAGTTTTTTTTTTTTTCTCGCAATCATCACTTCTGGTTTTCGTCTCGTCTTGCGTGCTGATTTGCTAGCTTAACTGGCACTCAGGATGAAGAATTTTCCTAAGGCGCATTGCTAGCTGTTGTTGATTAGCAGCTATTAGGGAACGCTGGGAGACATGTCGGGTTTTGTAAATCTCCCTAATGTTGCCGCCAACTAGCATGCTCGTTTATTTAGCTATTGATTATTCAATAAAATACGGTATGTCTTTGTTTATCCTTTGTCTTGGTATTTGTTTAGGGGGTGGGGGGGGGGGGCTTACTGGTACTTCGTGCCTGGGCCCCGGGGTGTCTCCAAATCTCTTCCCTGGCTCTATGTTTACTCCTCTTTAAACTAATCTATTGTGTCGCTGTAGGTCGTTAAACTTATAGACACACTGAGAAAAGTAACGAGGCTCAGCGGACGCGTGATCACGGCTGGCTTGTGAGAGCCTCCATCCATGATGCTGGTGGGATCACCGCTTCTACCGTTGGCCCTAAATGGCCTTTGGCCCCACATGACCCAGAGTTCACAAGCTATGTTTTCATTACCGCTGGTATGGTGAAAATCTGGCTAATTACACACATGAGGCCTGTGTCCCTTGTGGTCGTTTAAGGATGTCCAAGTCTTGTCTTTTTTGGCTCTGTTAATTTCACAGTGCAAGATGAGAGAGCATAAAGTATACAGTATAGCCCTGTGAGTATTGTTATCAAATCGTTCTACCTTTGTTGCTCCACCGTTTGTATTCAAATATCTGTCGCGTTCATATCTGTGAATATTGATACGCTCTGCATGAGTTATTGGATGGTTTGCTCGCGTTAAGATGAACAAGTTCCTTAGTGTTTTTCAACCACTGTGCTGTGTCACAGAAGTGATTCCCGAGATATAGTTAGGTGTGCGGCGGAAGTTCACATTTATGTACTTTTTAAAAAAAAATTCGGAAACGGTGTGTCATCGTACGCTGCGAGAGTTGTGTGTTGCAAATTAATTATGTAATAAATACTCTTCGCCAATAGATGGCAGCACAGTACTGTGAAACAAGATTTTAAGGGTGTTTATTTGATTCCTATTGATGAAATTATTATTATAATGACTTCATTTTTTTTGATAATAGGCTAAGAGTTTCCGTTTTTTAAATTTCCGGGTGGTGTCGGGCCTCAAGGTTTCGCCAACGAAAAGTGTGCCTTTGCTTAAAAGAGGTTAAAAAAGACTGGTTAAAGTAAAGGTGTGGCTGTCATAAGTACACAGTGCCTAATTATTTTTGTTTGTCAGTGAACCTCAACTGGGAGTGGCATTAAAAAGCCTCAATCCTCTTTTTGATGAATTATTCACTATTTGCCAAGCTGATGCTTATTGTGAAGCTAATTTAATTGGTTCACTGCCAAAGTGCTTGTATTGCAAAAAAAATAAATAAATAAGTTGGAATTTTTATGCGCTTTATGTAAAGAACAACTAAGTACTTACATCTTAAGGTACAACTTCAACATTATTTACTAATTCTCTAGTATTACAACATAAAATAGAATTGCATTCATTTATTATCAAACTGCAATATTCATCACACTTTACCACTAATTCGCATGATCAATATTGACCTAATTCTCATTATCTTAGAAACGCCATCAAGTTGGGAGTCCACATCAACAAATATGTTGCTATGCTTTTTTTTAGGTGCTTTGCATTAAACCTTTTACTTGTAAGTATACAGCAATCTTTGGAAGTTTGTTTTAAACATTTTTAGCCATCTTCAGGTATATGAATACTTGTAAGAAGTCATTTTTAGCTCATAAATAATTCAGATCATCAATGAAAAATTACATTTAATGAATAATACATTTGAATACAATGATAAATTGAGTCAAGATGAAGAGTCGTATGTTTTTTCTTTTTTTTTTTGTTGTTTTTATACAGGTTCCAGCTGTTTGGCCAAAATAGCGAGTGATTTTTGAATTTGCAAAATGAATGTTAGCAAAATCCCAGGTCAAACAAATGGAACAGTTTAAACAAACACATTCCCCAGGCGTAAAACTGGTCAAATATGTTTCACTCTGTGTCTGAAGGCAATATTATTCCTGGCTTAGAAGATGTGACCCGGTTTTCTTTCACTTGCAAAACAAGATAATTTTTCGTCTTTAATTTTTATCACTTAAAGCTGTTCTGCGTTCAGCAGCTCTATAAGCAAGCGGCCGCCGCTTTATAAAAGGAACAAATAATGAAATGCTTCCTTTGCATCTAAAGATAGAATATAATAAAAGTGTTGTCAAAAACATAAAATAGATAATACGTTTGTGACCTACTTCTGTCCCTTAGCATGCTCCATTGTTCTGGATAATGTCAATTAAAAAAATCCCTCCAAAGGCATGTAAATCTCTACAAAGCCCCTGTCACTGACAAAAGGGTTTGTCATTGTGAGGCCGCGTGGAAAGTAGGACTCCGCTTGCTCGTACAGCAACCTACACATTCCAAATAAGAAATCAAATGAAAGAAAGGAACTGTCACTTGTCACCAACACGATCCCACTCCTAGCTCTGAGATTCAAACCTTACATGTTCATTCAAGCCTGAAACATCTGGCCGCTTTTGGGTGGCTGCTGCAGACAGAAGATATAGACTACCGGTAGGTTGTTTTATATGATTGCAAAATTACAACATAAACACGTCTTGTGGGAGGATTTTACAAAGTAGTTGAACAAGAAATTCACCTTCATTTTTCTGCTAAGCCCTCCCCAAAGAAAGAGGAAACATTTTGTGCCTGGCCCACTCGCTGCAGTGACTTTAAATGAGATCATTTTCTATGAAAATGTTGTAAACAAGCCTAAAATTATATCCTTTTTAAAAAAGCCATTTAAATCAACTTTCAGCAAACGTTGATTTCACTTTTTTACAGGGTTTACACAAGTTACAGTTTATTCTGAATCGGAAAAAAAAAAAAACCTGCTCAAATTGCATCCGGAAATCAAAAGATAGGTCAGTTTTTATTCGAACTGGAAATGATTTTGACCGAGTAAACCATTTCTTGGTAGGAACTTTAAAATAAAAGTGTACCAAGGCTGTTTGTATCTTAAGTGCAGTTTATTTTGGCTCGCTTCCTCACAACATTTGGCTTTTACTACCACACCGTGACTTGACAGGCAGCGCATTGCCTCGTACGTCTTATAGCACTTCTAAAAAAATTAAACAGATCACGTCACATTAGTGACTGCCACCCCTCGCCTCATAACATCATAGTAATGCTATTTTTCGAATTAAGCTACGGATGACAAACATCCTTTGTTTATTTTTGGGGAAAATTAAAACTGATTCCAACGGCTTGGGCCAACTGGCCCTCTTTCCAATCATTTCGGTGCAAAAGGCATTACAAGCGTGGTCAAATTCAATAAATTCTGACACTGTATTCAGACTTTCTCAACAAACAAAATATCATATAAATAAAGTAGAACTCACGTCACTGTTGAGCATATTGTGAGAGGAGTTTTGTAGGGTCTGTACCAGCAATGTCATCGACAACCAATAAAAGCCTTGCTCTGAGGCCTGTGGACAAAACGGATGTGATATATATCATTTGTACGGTGTTTGGATGGAGGTTGTTCATAAAAGTGAAGGTGAAGTGCATGGAGAGGTCTCCTGGGCAGAAAGATGCCCCCTGATGTCTCCCTCAAAGGTGTTTCAGACAACAAATAGCAGTTCTGTCTCCTGTCAGGCTGTGGGCCACCTGGGGGTCAGGCATGACACTCTGCGCCTTGACAGCACAAGCCTCCTCCGCCCCCGCCCCCCTTCGACTCCTTCCTCCCCGTCCGGGGCCGGGCCCGAGCCCCCGGAATACGCCGGGAGCCGTCACAGCCGATGAGGAGTTACGCCGGTGAGAGGGACGAAAAATCCTTCTTTCCTTTAAGGCGCGATGAAAGGTCAGGACTCGGTGTCACCGGGAGAATTACTCACCGCGCGGCCTACCTTGACATCATCGGGGAGCCGAGCTGCGGGGAAGGAGCCAAGATGGGAAAGAACAGGTGGAGGGATGGCGAGCGCTGGCAGATAGGTGGTGGGAGTAATGAGTCGGTAAAAGGGGGACAGGATGACAGGGTCACGGGGGGAGGCATGCCGGTCCAGGTAATGGACTATAGGGACTGCATTCGTCCTGTTACGCAGAATCCTTCTGTTGTGCGGATGGTGGGGGGGATGTGTTGCGGATGTCTTATCCCCAAGCCGGATTGCATCACATTTGAGGCTTTTCAAGCATACTTCCTGAACATGCCCTGTTTTTTCCGCAACAGTTGGCTCTCAATGGACAATGTGATCACACTGTCCCTGAAGTGTGCACTCATGTTTCTCTTCGGTCTCTTACAAATCCTTTGTAGTGAATTTATCACACCAACCCACAGCCCCGTCTCAAGGTCAACAGTGGATGAGAAACAGCTAGTCGCAATGTATCAAAGGAACCTTTGATTAAAGAATAAAAATAAAAAAACTTTATACATAGTTATTGTCTGTCCATCAATTTTCTGGACCATTTAAAGGGGCCCTATCATGAAATCTAAACTTTTTGTAGCTTTAAACCATGCCACAATGCTAAATTCTCATCCTAAACATCCCAGTGTTATTTTCCGTCATTGACTCCTTTCTAAGTATTCCTTGCGTATTATGCGCTCTCACACAGGCCCCGCCCCAGCGGGTAAACATGACTTGAGAAAAGCTTACCTTCCTACGCCATCATTTAATTACATGCGGACATGCGGACCATATCCACGTCTTTTGGTTTAGTTCTGTTTCCGGAGTTGAGGGATTTTGCACCGGGTCGGCCAAGTAAACACCCAACGTTTCCTTTGTTAGTTACAATGTTTCGCTGTATAAAATGCAAAAGTGGTGAAAATGTGTGTTTGGGAGGACACTGCCAGACATTCATTGTCAGTCCCCTGAGGGTGGAACTTTTTTTCTGAAAACTGGGTTCCCACGGGGACCCATTTGATAGGAGGAACATGTGTCAATGAGTGCAATCTATAGATGCTGTTCTGCGTTTCAATATCAGTAAAACGTCTGTTTTTGGTTCTTTCATTCACTCCCAGGACTTTCATGAGGTGTCAAGATGATGGCTGGATGGATGTTTCGTGGCCGGCGGCATTCAACGACATCATGGAAGGGGGACGTGGCAGCCACACGGTGAGAAGCACAGCCTGCCAACGCGATGTTTTACTTTCTGGTTCGAAATTTCTGTACCAGCAAAGTCATGTCCAACAAGAAATTTATTTGCCAAAGTGTAGGTATATTGGACACTCCAAATTGTCCTTAGGTGTGCCTGTGAGAGTAAATGTTTTTTCGTCTTATGTTGGATACAGTTCAACATCTAAAACCTTTTACATTTACTTGACTTAATAATGATAAAATAGCTATCCTTTAAGTATACTTGTGCACTCATAGTTTAGGACAGATGTGCATTTAATGATTTTTTCAAAATTTGTCTGCAGTGTTTTTTGCCCCTTGGAAAGAGTCAAAATATACAAAAACAAATATCAGATAGCACTAGCTTATCAGACATTTCCAGTGCATTTGAATTCTGGAGGTGTCTGCCACTTCATACCTCCCTAATAGCTTTCTTTCTCCATCAGGGCTGTCTCACTATCTGACTCTAATGTAGTTATGCACTAGACATTCTCTCAATATTCAACGAATTGCACTATATCTGCTTGCAGGGCTCTGTGGCATTCATTCTACCTGCCCGCACATATCAGGAATTTAAACCCAAGAGCACTTGGTCTTTGACAGCTTCCTGAGTCTGAATAGCGTTGAGGGAGGCTGAGTGCAAGATTGAGATTGATCAGTAGTGAGACAGTGCTTGTGCCGCTTGCTGAGTGTTTTTGATTTTTTTAAGGTCACCCTCTCCAGAGCCAAAAGGGCACATCAATTTTGGAGCCCTCATGAGAAGGCGCCACATATTCTCCCCCATCACTCAGCCCCCCGTGGAGAAACGACATCTGAAGGTGCACTTGATTTGTTTGAAACCTAGTGCCCTGCATGATCAGAATGAAAAAATAAACAGAGGCAAAAAAAAAAACAAGTTGAATAGGACCTCAACGTGTGACACCAGAACATGCAGCGATAGGAAGGCATACACCTGGAAGCAGGGCCATGTTCGCGAAACAAGGTAAACGTTCCTTCCTTTCCCTTCTGGTAGCGTATTAAGGCTCTAAGAATACTGCGTGCATGTTAAAAAATTTTTTTAAAAAATGTAAGTGGTGGCCGTGGCCACCCCTGGCCACCATGGTAGCCTCACCCCTGATTGGAACAATTTGGACAAGTGTGTTTGGAATGAAAGACTTACATCGGACAAATAAGGACTTGAAATGTAATTGGCCCACACATAACCACAAGGTCAAGTAGAGTGTGAAGCTTCTGCGTCCGCATCCGCTCCAACAGATTTAGAAAGCACCGCTAGGACAAAAACAATGAGGCGTTCATCCCTGAGACAGCTTCAGGGAACAGCAGCGAGTGGGAGGAGGGTTTAAGATAACATCAGAAAACACACACACACATATACAGACAAGGAGAGGGAAAAGGAGGGAGGAGCACAGGAGTCATCGGAGATCAGGGTGACCCTGTGCCACTCAGGAACATGTTCTGCCTATAAGCTAAAGGAAAACTCAACAGCTTGCGACAGAGTTATCTGCCCCCCGTTAACGTCACTCAACCTTGACATTGGCCGTGTTCGCTTGTATGGCAGGGCTGCGCTACTTGAAAACTGGCCACATTTGGTGAATTAAGTTTCAGTAGCTCAAAAATAAATGTTAACCACACATCCTCTCATCCATTTGGAAACGCAAGCTACTTTATGTAAGACACAACTACAGTGGTCAACAGTTGTCAAATCAGATGAAATAAAGCTAATTCTACGCTTTTCATGTCAGGAAAAGTACTTATTTCTTTTCAAATTAAGGGCAAATTAATTGGAACAAGAAACGTATTGCTAAAATGTGTTATAGTGCATAATGTTGTATGTCTTTATTTGGTTGAACTTATATGAATAAAAACAGTGCTGTAGTGTCTCATTTTGGAGTCTGGGAGGCAACCCACGCGACAGAAGACGGCAAAAACTCCCGAAGAGGAAATCATGACGTCGCGTCAAATACGGAAGCGTTGTGTGCTAACTGCTGAGCTGTAAATAAAGTAAAGTCAAAAAGAATACGAGTGTGGATACGATCTAAAAGGAGCATTTTTTGGGAAATTGAAGTCAAGGTGGTAGTAATAGCAAGGTAACAAAAGCAGGCTGGCGCCTGTATGAAAAGAGATGACACTTTCACTCTTTGTGTTGAAAGCAATTGTGTTCTAGCGTTCATCATACCAGACTGGCTCATCATGCATGAAATGATATGTTTTAGGGAAGACGTACTGTATAAGCTGCGTGAAAGAGCGGACAGAGACGGCAATGTCGCGCCCGGGTGAGTTCTATTTGAAAGGCACATTCTTAAATATGCAGATGTGTGGTGAAAATACACCACAAACTTAAATCATGTCTCAAGCGAGGTATTTCCAGTTCTTTTCTTACAGTATGTGCAGGGTTTTTAAAAAAAAATATATATATACATATATATATATATATATATATATATATATATATACATATATATATATATATATATATATATTTTTTTTTTTTTTTACGTAAACATTCTGAATAATCTGCAAATATCGAGCATTTGGTCAATCATTTTTGGCTGATGTTTGATACCTGATTAACTTTCCTTCCTTGCATCTTATGGCTAAAAAAAAAGAAAAAAAAAAAAAGCCCCAAAACGCATTCTTCTAGTGCAGTTGAATAAATTCACTTGCTGTCTCCTCCTTTCCGCCTGCGTGTAAACTTGTAAAGCAGAGCAAGTGCAGCATTAAATTGATAACCTGGCCACAAACGACTGGCCCATATTGCCCCCATACGGCTCCTGAGACCTAAGGACATGCTGGAATATGTCTGGATAGTATTTAATGCCGCCGCCATCCCATTCTTAACCTGACCTTTGCGAAACATTGTTGACCTCTCCCTCAGGTCCTTTGTTCGCACAGCCGTTTGCCAGTTGATACAGTCATTTGCATTTCAGAATCTTTAAGCAAATAGCCACCCATGGCTTTTCTCCCTCTTACCAACTGTGATCCTCCGCCCACTCTTCTCTAAAGCTTAGGTTTACTGCAAATGGAAAGAGGAGGAGTTTGTTTGGACAGATCCAAGTGGTGGGATCAAAGTTTTAATCGATGTCATGAGTGAAAGGAGCAAATCATTTTCTACGGATCCAGTATATATCTTTTTTTTACATAGTGATTCAAATGTTTCCATCACAACACATTCTGTGCGTCGCTAATTTTTCCTCAAAGGGAGACAGAAGAAGACATGAACAAAGTATTGATTTAGATTTTTTTATCTTCTTTTATACCCGTCACCACAAGTAAACACAATCATACATGTTACTGTTGTACATCTTACTGTACACTAACAATCAGAAATTGTCGGCGTCTGTTGAAAATATTATGGTGATGCTCTTATTTATAAACGAGTAGGCATTTTCAATTAGCGTTGAAGGGGTGTTGGTGCTGCTCTTATTTCTAGTTATTACACTCCCAATATTATGCCATTCCTTGGCTAAAATACTGCAAGACTGAAATGGAAGAAAATGACCCTAAAATTGCCCAAAATACAGCTGCCAACTGCTCTATAGCTAAGATTTTTTTTCATTTTTAAACTGCTTACCTGTTCTTAAATCCATATCCAATATCAATCCATATTACTGGACTATAGGAGTACAAAATGTGCGCTGGACAAAAAAAACTTTTTTTTTTTTTAAATAAAGGAAGTGGAAGTGGCGTTGACGTCGTCAGAATCAAATCACTTGAGTTAACGAATGTACAGACTGTACCACAGACCAAGCAGTGTCGAGGGTTACGGGTGATCCAGCGTTGCCATAGCAATGTTCGAGACTAACGGTCTTATGACAAACCAGTGCAGTACTGCGCTCACATAGCTAACTTTCAACAAGCAAGCCATCCAATGCCCTGTTCCCACTTACCTTGTGGTTGACCGGTGACCACTCCAAAATGATTTCTATCTTTTCATTTCAAATGTCTTACTACGCTGATGAATCAATAATCGGGAGCCATATAGACATCACGTCTGCAGCGTTGTGGCCCTTTTCCCCAGTTGACATTTTGGAAATGTTGTGTGGCCAATTGTGGCAGGCCCGAGACTGCGGATCAATAGCCTGCTAGTCAGTAGACGGCGTAGAGCGCCGCAGTGCAATCTGGGAGCTTCCTCTGGGTAGGAATAGGTCAAAAAGGGGTGTGGAGTGCAGAGGCTGCTCATGTTGTTTAAGATGGGATTCCAAGCGAGCCCCCGTGTGTTTGTGTTGCAGCTGCCGATGCGTGAAATGGAACTCAGGTAGCTGGGCGGGCCCCCGGCTTTCGTTGTATCTTCCGCCAAGTGATTACTTTACTTCATTGATTTTTCTCCCTCCTCCACTGATCTGAGAAGATCTCTGGAAAAAGAGAGAACAAGTGAGGGAGAGCACAGAGAGGAACCATTGATTGACCTCGAACCGAGATACAACGATTGACAGCAGAACCTTGTGCGGCGCCGTTCCCTCTTAGCCCGTTAATCTAAGACCAAGATCCGCAATATGTTCAGGGACTGTTGTTGTATAAATCCTTACAGAGAAAGGCCAAACACGAAGGGACGTTTGAAAACACGGTTACGAGCACATTTGATGCTCGTTTCAGTCTTGCGAGGTTATTTTTTAATTATATTTTTTCATAATGAGAACGCTGAGTCACAGATGTGGGATGTAGGTATCTGTACTTGTGTATTTTATATTTTTCATTGGATCGTGGAAGCAGATCAACATGGACAAAGTCGGTAATGTTTGTATGTTACAATGTTTGGTTCTCCAAACATTGCTCCGCAAATAATAGTTTGATCTCACACCATGCAATTCGTTAGCGGATCACTTGGCTGGGAGAAGCGTGTCAAACAAGGTGTCATACAAACTGTAGATTTTCATTAACATTAACCCAGCACTGGGTGAGGGTCACAAGGTCAAGCTGACGCCTTTTTTGTTCACACTGCATATCGATGGATCTTTACCAATGAGCGTCACCGGGCCCATCATTGCAAATTCAAAAAGGAAAGAAATGATTCAATAAGATGAGCAAAACACGTAAGCTGATCATAGGTCGGTCCGTGCTCTAAAATAATTGAACAGTAAAATATTATCCGTAGCTCGAGGGTCAACATCCTTTCCAAGCAGCAAACAGAGAAAGTCAAACATAGGCGTGTTGCTTGAGCATCATTACACACAGGCCACAGTAATAATTAAGACCTGAGACCTGTGCTTAACATTGGCAAACTCCAGGTCTGGAGAGTGATAAGTGCTTGATCCTAATCAATAAGATTCACAGGCCTGTTGCCACTTGCAAAAAAAAGAAAAAAATCAATATTGTTTTATTTGCTGTTACAATAGACTTGCGTTGTTGCAAATGAGCTCTGTGGCTACCTTACCCTCCGCTTCTGCCTTGCTACCTTTAAAGGGCCTAGCCTATAGTAGTTTTCCAATTTCCACAGTTACAAATATGCATAGAAATTATATTTGGCACATTGGCTATTTAACTTCTTATTTAACATGAGTTTTACGCTGCGGATATTTCTCAACAGGAAGTAAAACTTCTCAACTTTGCGCAGGCCCCCCATTTTACCGCGTGACTGCCTCTCCCCGTCATGACGTCGTTCGATGTCAGCCAGCCACCAAACATGCATCCAGCCATCATCTTGAGCGCTCATCCTCACGAGGCTCGAAAGCAGGCGCTTTACTGACACTAAAATGCAAAACGGCAAAATGCGTACCTTGCCACTCTCAATTGAATCGGCTGGTGATATAACGTTTACATGATCCTCTCCGTTTTAGTAATCTTCCTGTACGCAAACAAGGACGGACTCGGACGTTGGTTCAGCCCGCTCGCTTCTTTTATCGCAAATAGTGCCGCAACAATCCCTGCGAACATGAGCTACTGTTAGCCGCAACAGGCGCTCACGGCTAACAGCCAACTGACGTCCCCCTATAGCTCGTCCCGTTAAAAGCTTGGAAAAGTGAGGGTGGGGGCAGATCACCTCCAAGCGCAAAATGGAGAGAATAAGGGCCCTCTATTGTTAATTATGTCCGACACAAATATGCCTCAAATATAATGAAAGGCATTGTAGTCGTTAATCCTCCTCATATATTCTATAGATGCAGTGATGGGACAACTTAATCTGGATTTAGCAAACAAGATTGGTTGGATTGAGCCTATTGCCACGTCGGAGATCAGGTATGGATGAGAACAATGATTTATAAGATTGGAATCAGCCGGGTAATGGATGGCGTGGGGCATTTCTGATAATAGGGAAAAAGGTCTAGAATAGAAAGTCATTAATAGACTCGAAGAAAATCTATTCATTTAGAGAAAATGTACCTTGTCCCTCCTCCACTTGAATCATAGATCATGCTAATGTTCCGGAAGATTTCACCTGCCATTTTGCCTCTGTCTCCCCTGTTTTAATTTGGGATGATAATGTTTTCATCAGCCTCACACTGATACTGTCGTAAATGTGTTCCTTTCAAATGAACTGTCTTGTTGGGGTGATATCTGACTTTCCTGGTAGTGCAAATTGCATGTTATTCATCTCTATATACTGTATTGTTAAGATTGATCTCATAATTTAATTTAAAATAGTGCTTCTCAACCTTTTTCAGTGAAAATTGTGTTTCTGATGGCAAAAGCAAAAAAATTGTTGATTCCTGCAGAAACCCTGTTAAAATCTTGTACTCCTACCATCACTTTAGAACAATTTAATTAACTATCATTGATTTATAATACTGTATATACCAGTGCTGAAAAATGATCATAATATATGTAATTTAAGGAATCAAAAGTTTTTTTTTTAATGTAAAGAGAATTGAAAAGGCATAACCACTGATGAAATTAAAAGAAGTATATTGGACCCCCAGTTGCACTATGTTAGCTCTTGTTTTGGATTTCAAAGAATTGTCAAAGCGCATCAACTCTTTTGCCCAGTGAGTGTAATGTTTTATGCATTCTGTAGATACAATAATGGGACAAAACACTGCTGATATCATTGTCAACACCTATCTCACTTATCACACAGGTGTTGATATAATACGCGTTCACCTTAACGTGACCTGGTAGGAAATATTCCATGAAGTAGAAAGCCACTGTGCAGTCCTCCATCACATTTGAAGACTGCGGTTGACAAACAATATCATCAAAAGAAAGATTAACAAAGAACAGTTAAAAAGCAAATATTTATCATCACGTTGTTTTATATAAGGTGCAAATGTCTTAAATATCATAGATTAAAGGTAAAGTGATAGCGAGGCAAAAGTGACTAACCAGTCAAAAGGGAGTGACACAAAAGAAAAAAACATTTGAAATTTGAAGCAATTTTTGCCAGGCCCACAAAAATCTGCCACCGACCTAGTGGATGTGTAATTACACACGCAAAAATCGTATTTTCCTTGGGATCACGCGCACCCCCGACATCACACCGAATCCTTGGTTTAAGGAGGGCCGTGCTATGACTATAATCAGGAAATCATCTGTTTACCCTTTTATCCGCTTCTTGCGCAAACAGCTGTTTAAACTCCCCCAAACCAACTAAGACAATCAAGCTTCCTGATCGCGCTCAAATAGAAGGCAGACCGGTTCTCACTTTTGACTGTCACACCTTTTCTACCCATTTTCATCTCCTTGTGATTGCTGAGCCTCCTGAATTCTCCGTTATTACCAGCACTCCTACAAACAAATCAATAACGCCGCACTTAAGGCTACGTCGGCCCCTTAAAGATTTAAACCCCCTGCTATCTTATCTGTCATCACCACCTCCACAAACGTCATTAGTGCCTTGTGCCAGAAAATATTTGCCACCTCTATTGTATTACTCTCCTTCCCCTACGGTTTCACATTTTGTCGTGGGCACTAAGGCCCTTCTACACACCAAGCCGACTTTGGCAGTCGGAACTCGCCGTCAGCTTGGTGTCGCGAAATATCATCGGAACGCCAATTTTCACTCTGAATGGCTGTTTAGCTGGCAAATTAGCGCACAAGACTAGACAAGAGTCGGAAGTGACGAACATAGACGAAATAAGGCGGGCAAAAGTTGAAACCTTTATACTGCGCGTCTTCATCAAGAACAGCATAAAAAATAGAGGGGATCCAAAGCAATCTGGTTATAAGTCTACATGTGGTCGGAGTTCCTGCAAACGGGTTAAATGTCTCCTGTTTGCGCTATCTGATATAAATACTCTTACTTTTACTTTTACTCTTACTTTACAAATTACTTTTTTTTTTTTTTTTCCATCAAAACCCAAGGCCCCAAAACTCCGGCCAAAGCGAAGATTTGCAATTTTCTCCGGATCCGCGTTTGAGTAGACCAATCCTAAACTGGACTTTTACGTCAATCACTCGAGTCTATTTCCCGCCAAAGACGGCGATGCCGGTGATGTTGAGAGACAAGTTCTTTCTGATTGGACTGAATTTGGCGACACTAATGCCGCCTAGCAGCTTGGCATGCTTGTAAATGAATAAAACAAGCACTCTGCAGATTTGTGAAGCAGTGATTTCTATCAATAAACAAAGCCATGTGGACAAAATATTTTTACACACAAAGGGGAAGAGAATATGTGGGTTTAAATAGCCCTGGTTACATATAGACACCAGACACGGCCTAGATAGAGCTACGGACGTGATGTCAGGCAGCCCGAAATGCATTGTAAGAAATGTCCAGCACGCAAACACTGACTATCGCCACCTATGGCACGGAGGAGTACCACATCAAATGAAGGCACAGAAGATATGTCTTAGTTGGCGCCCACGCCGCAGGGGGGCATGACGGCCCGTCGTCAGCTCGGTGTGTAGAGGGCCTAATAATACTCCATAAATTTCTGTGTTATCCATAACAGGCACAGTCAGGGAACAGAAGCCCTCCACCGCCGCCCTTGTTCATCAGACAGCGTAACCCGCTTTCCCCCACGGCTTGGGCCAACTGGCCCTCATGGCCCTTCGACACATCGCCGCTATAGTGTCTGTGAGGTGGTGGTAGCAAGGGGTGGGGGGAGTGGGGTTCTTCAATGCTGCCGCCGGTACCCACAGCACTGCCCGCTGCAGCTAGGCCCTCAATGGCCCTCGGGCTGTTCTGTCTGTTCAGCATCTCCCTTTAACCTTCATCTCGGAAACAATAAAACAAGAGAACAGACGGGAGGAGGCGGAGGGAGAGGGTGTGAATTTGTGTGCGCGCAAGTATCTGCGCGCGGGGGAGACGGAGAAAGACGCAGTAGACATTTGACAGGTCTCCTTAAGCCAATGTCTACTTTATTATCTTTGGCAGCCCTTATTGGTAGCACTAATCAAGCGGAAGGCAGGAGCGCGGTGTCGGAGGCTAACGCCGCATGTGACAAATATATTATTAACTGGAGGGAGACGGGCGACCTTGGCCGTGTCACCTGAGGACCCCACTGGCGCTTGCTCTGCCAGCAGGAAACGACCTTCATATTAAATCCCCACAGAGGTCAATAAACTAAATAATTCACAAAGGTTATCATGCTTTGCGCTAAAATCTGCTAAAAGAGAGCCAGGCAGAGGGGGGAGATGGCAAATCTTTTAACTTGTGAGCAGCTAAATGAGAAATGGTGTCCTTGTCACAGTGCGGTCTCTTTATCATTGGGGGCGTTTATATGAGCGTGTCAAGGGACGATGTAAATCCTGAATCTCTCTATTTCGTCACTGCCGTCACTCTCGCATCGATCCGTCATTCTGCGGCTGAGGTGGTGGGGTGTTGACAAGGGGGGGGGTCTGGTAACACAATAGCATTTTTCAACATAACGACTCTATTTATAATCATATTGACAGCCTGTGTGTTGTTGATCAGTCCATCACTAGGACTTTAATCGAGTATGAATGCTTTTCTACATACAGACAAGTTACATTCTGGACGCCCGTTTGCGTCTGGGAGGAACTTTTCAAATTAAAGCGTACCATGGCCGTTTGAAGCAATGGCTGGCCTCAGAACATTTCCTGCTTAACTAAAATGGAGAGGATTGACGAGCAGCGCATTCTACCCATGTACTGTACAGTACTTCATAGCATCCCTGTTATTTAGTGCCCAGAAAATGTATCTATCCTGCTTGGATTGTTTTCCTCTTTGTTTAGCGGTCGGTGCAAAAGAACTGGACATTATTGGGCACCCTTGCGCCCTATCAGGGGGGAAAGACGTACTGCGTGGGTGGTTTGTTAATGATGGCGTAGCGTTGGTGTGTCTCATATCCTGTAAAATCTGACGTCCAAACAACGCTACTTGTAAGACGAATGTTTGTGTGAAGAAGAGCATCTGTACACCAACAGAAAATTACAATTACCATAAAGAATTTGTGTTCTTGGATCAACAAGTCATAAACAAATCTCATAGAACGCCGCGGACCGGCTTCAATTCACTTCACTTTGACATGTTTAATGTGAGGATGCCCGGTGTTTGTGAAAATAAAGGCAAGGCTATTCTTGCGGGCAGCAGACAGACGCGACACAGCTAAAGGTCACAGTTAGAAAAAGCTACTGTGTCATTGCCAGACAGTAACAACCGGGTAGGCTCAGTAATTTAATCTGTGATATAGTAAATGGCTTCAGTACAAGAGTCCCTGGAATATATTTTAACAACCTACGTAGGCTCTCTAAATCTGTGAACCGATAGGTTCATTTAACTCTTCTATTAAGAACGTATGGCCCTGCTGCAACATTAACTACATAGATGCCATTTGCTAAGGCTCAAAGGTAAAATTGACATCATGCTAACATTTTTCTTTACTAAAAAATATGCCAAATTTTCTTGGATTAACCCCCTAATGGCTAGCAAAATAAACTGCAAGTTACAGCTATCCATCCATAAAACTATGAAGTATTAAAGACATAATCTGGGTCATTCCGTTTCAAATCACATTTTGATTACCTGTCTTACATGCATATTAGGGAAGTCAGAAAATATCCTAATACATTGTACGTACGAAGAGAAAGTAGTTAATCTCATGCTTGCTGAGAAATCCGCAACTAAAGACTTTGAAAGAAGCATCATCCTGTCATAACATTCAACGCCACATATTGTTTGGCCAAAGATCAAATTTAACCAAGGACGTGTAAACTGAGACATCGCAAAGAAGTGTGAACATGGCCTTTGTAATATACGCTTTAGTAAACAACCGTGTAAGGTAAGCTTGACAGAAAAACAAGCATGCACTTTAATCATCTAAACTTGATGCCGCAGACCGGTTCATACAAGTACGTGCGATTTGCGGATCGACAAACCCTCGCCGCTTTGCTTATCCACACAGCTATCGATTGCTGACAGCGAGAACTTTTTTTAATGCGAAACCTTGTTCATAAAATTAACTTGGGACTCAGGACACAAAGCTCAAAATCGGGACTGTCTCTGTTAAACCGTAATGTCTGATCACCCTTGTGTATGTTTTAGCAGACTATTCAAATCATTTGGAATCATTTGGACGAAAGAATATGAGTCTCCCTGAAGTTAATTTGCGTATCGTTTAAATAGGACTCTATCTTGAAAAGTCAACATTATGGAGCTTTTTAACCATGTTCCAGTGTTGATTTCTCACCCGGTAAGGCGTGGCCTTTGCAAACAAGGCCTTTTACTTCCTGGTTAGAAATATCAGATTTTTTTTGTATATATTTAGTGGTAGAACGTGGAAAAATACCATGATCTGGGCCTTCTTTTTATTGCTGAAATCTACATTCATCATATACCTGAAGAAATTGCAGTGATTAGTGTATAACACTCAACTAACAATACTATTAAAGTGAGCCGTGAAATATGTTGCAAAGAGATTTTGGGGGCGGGTGGCGTCTTATGCCTTCGCATCATACTCATCTGCCTTTGAGGCGGAGTAGCAGATCGGACACATCATAGCCATCAGGGCTTGTCGCAAGGAGCAATCATGTCTTGAAATAACACGAACAGCCACGCTCAAGAAGGAGACACATCAAACATTTTGAATGCTGTGTGTGCATACATGCGTCTGTAATTGTGCGTGTTTTGTTTTTTGCCGCAAATAGGTATGGGGAACATTGCTACCTTAGTTTCTGGGCCCGTGTGGCAAAAAATGAACGTAAGCGCTTGAGAGAGGTGGCAAAGAGAGTGAAGGATAGAGAAAGGAATAAGAGAGACAGGTGGGGGTGCGGGGAGGGGATGAGAAGGATAGACTTTAACTGTCTGAAGGACAAAGCTACTGACCCGCGGATCATTCCGAGGATTGCCTTTCAGTTTCAGAGCAAGGTCAGGCTGCTTATTTTACCTCAGTGTTTTCGCTAATCTGTTTTTTGTGTGACACAAACAAACACATGCGGCATGCACACACGCATGAGTAGCACACGCGCTCGCGCACGTATGCAGATGCCAAAACTAAGCCTTCCCATACTGCCTTGAAAGAATCACAGCCAACGTAGGATTTGCTATCGATAAACATTAGATGTGCCGGCTTTGTGCGTACATGAGTATCGCACTTGTCATGAATATCAATTGCTTGGAAAGGGTCGTCACACGCCGCGATTGTCTAGGAGGCAGGAATAAAGAAAAAGAGTGAAATATTGCGCTTCATTTTAATCTATCGCTACACATCTTAGCGTAAAAGCATAATGAGCTAAAATTTGCCTTTGTATTATATTGACAAGACTTGAGGAGCTGACAGTTGTCGTTTCTTGGCAGCTCATTAGTAGCCACACTACATTTATGTCAACACATTTACTGACAGTCAGAAGGGGATGCTGAAGCTAAGGCCATCCCGAGGGACCGGGCAGCATCTGTGAAGGAGATGCACCGATGGGCGCTGAGCTCCTTCCTGCTTTGTGGAAGTACAACATTTAGCCAAGCCTGTGTCCTCATGTTCTCTGTGGCTTTGCAGTAAGAGGCGAGCCAAAATACGTATCGCGCGTGTGTGTGCGCTCCCCTGATTTTTGCTACTCGGAGGGGACCAATTCCCGGGTTTTACTGTCTTTCTTTGTGGGGACCTCTTGGACTCATGCGGACCCCAGAAGTTCAGACCTCCGTTTAAGGGTTAAGACTCACATTTAGAGTACAGGTTTGAATTGGTTTGTGATTGCGGTTTGGGTATGGGTTTGGATCATGCAATCTCTTCTAGCATTAAGGCTTAGAAAATACATTGTCACTGGGATGTCCCCACTACGATAGAACATACCCTTGTGGGTGTGTGTGTGTGTGTGCGTGCGTGCTTAAGTGTGTGTGTTAAAATGCCCCAGCATGTTCCATGCTGATCTGATAATGAGTGAGCAGGGTCAATAGGATGTTAACGGCCCCGTGGGAACGGCGAGTGGTGGATGGGCGGAGGAAGGACGAGGGCCTCGGGACAGCGAGCCGTGTTGTGAGTGTTCTAACTGATCACCAGACGTGGACGAGCGACAGTGTGGATACAACGGGGACAGTAAACTTCTTCTGTCGCTGATATTTCAATCTTAAGCTCTTCTTAAGCTTTTCCATTAAAACCAAAATTTGTTGTTTTGACCAGGCAGTTTTAAGGGTGTATCACATTCCTAAAGTTGGAAAAATCCTTTCATTGCTAAAATCAGATTCATAATGGCGGGCGAGCACCAGCTAGTGTCCGTGAAAGTAGCGGCTCCTTTGATCTCCTCTAGGGTTCGTTCAAGATCGTCAGCGGTCGCCAGCGGTCTCTAGATGACAGCAGACGTTGAACGCCTTCAAAATTTCCTTGTGACAAGAACGATGTGTGGCGACCTCTGGTGACCTTGTGGCAGCGTTTAACGAACCCTGGAGGAGATCAAAAGAGCGGCTACCTTCACGGACACTCGCCGGTGTTCGCCCCTCAGTGGGACACCAGCTTCTTTGTAGACCAGCTGGGTTGGGTTATGACTAAGACCTTGGATTTTAGGTTGGGATTGAAATGGGTTCAGTGTAACTTTACTGTTTGGGGAATCTACTGTGCTCCCAAAAGTGATCTAAGATATAATTTAATACAATCATCAGTTGCTGCAATTGTGCTGTTTTAACATTTAAAGTGTTGATAACATTAAATGAGTTCTAGACTCATAACAAGGTGTTGCTGCCATACGTTTACCACCAACAGAAGGGACTTGGGGAAAAATCCAAATGCTTGTGTGCTGTAAGCATATCTGCGAGTTATTATGTTTGCAATTAGCCCATACCGAGTGAGAAAGCAGGTTACAAGAGCTATAAACCACACGGATGAATTGGATCATCTCAAAAACTAGTAATCGAATCTCATGCGAGCAGGCCAGATGCGCGTCTGGAGGAAAACTCCAGTTACACGTGCAATATGAGAGACCTACCGAACAGAAGTGCTTTATCAAGAGGTTAGAAAACACACGCGCGCAAACACACGATCGCAATGAAAGTATCAGTGTCAGTGATCCAGTGGGTCAATATGAGCAAGAAACGCTTGCATTTATGTGTGCCAAGGGGATGACAGGGGGCTCGAGAAGAGTGAAGTGGCTCTGGAGCTCACACATAAAAAAAAAAAAGAAAACGTGTCGCGTTGGCAGGCATTTCAAGTCAAATCCCTTGTCAGATCTGCGGCCCCGCCTTTGCCATCTGATATTCAAATACACGGCAAACCGGAGGAGAGCTCCTCCCAGACCACCCGCAGAATCATCAGGGATTAGTCAAAGAGCACCAACTGGGTCAACAAGATGCGGGGCCGGTGCATGTGCAGGGGGACAAACTCACTCACGCAGGAGTCGGCCTAGTCCTGTCTGCTTTTCTATTCACACGTGTGAACTCTCTTCCACGCTCAAACGCAGAGAGACAGCTACGCTTGCGCACTGACCTGTTTTCCCATACTTTGACAGTTATCCAAAAACAACTACAAAATTCTTCTTGATTTTTCACTTTCAGAACACCCGGGTAACGGTTAAAGCATGCGATATGAGGACAGGCGCGGGGAGATGTAAACATTCCCACTGCTGTCGTCCGCCTTAAAATTGGTTCTCTTTGCTCTACTAGGTTAAGGGAAGATGATGAAATTGATCATTTTGGTCAGTGAGTTTTGTCAGCCTCAGAGTTGAGAACTTGTTTCAGCCCTTAGAATCACAGGATGCGCGTGTTCGGGTCTTGCCAACTATCCGAATATCAACCGAGCCACGTCGTAATCGTGCGTTAACGAAAGTCCGGCAGCAAATTGGTGTTTTCTGAAGCTTTTTTGCCGGCCTGTTGTTTCAAAGTCAAAGGTGCTGCAACCTCTCGGCGTAAACGACCGTTGAATGGGAAAGAAGACACCATCCTCACTTTGAGGGCATGATATCCTTTGGCAAAACAGCACGTCAAGTCTGGAGCGTTTGATGCACCAGCGCAGCGCAGAAACCCAACACGGAGCTGTTGAACTAAATAACACTGACATACCTGAATGGGGACTAGTATCAACTGTCTGTGCGTCAGTGCCCCAGAAGCCATTTCTCAACACCCCACGATGACCTCAGTCCAATATAATTTGGCTTTCCTGGAGCTCTTCTCCTGGGAGTGAACACTCAAATAACTCACATATCGTGCTGATTACTTCTCAGACAATGAAATAATGTCGATCCGGAGAGACGGCACAGCGTTGTACAAGAATTGTCTATCGGGCACAGTTTAATCTGTCTGACGGACTTCAAGGACAAAAGCAGAATATTTAGCCAGATGACTGAGATGGCTGTTTAGCATGTCCGCCATAATCCAGTCATAATCACTCTTGTCTGTTTGTTTTGCGTAGAGGTCAAGCACTTTTTTTCTGCATTCACAGTTTGTTGCTCCGACGAATGCAATTTCACTCATTAATGTATAATCTACTCATCAAAACAGTCCATTGCTGAGTTTGGATCCAAAAAAAAAAAACAAAGCAATGTCATTGTGTTTTATGTTTGTTAAGTTCTTTCCCTAACCTTGTCTAAATTCATTTTGTGAGATAAAATCGGCGGCTTTTAATTGCTTTAACCAAACGCGCTATATGGCCGAGTAAATGTTCACGTTTAAGCAAAGATTATTGCCGCACTCATTTAGGTTTCGCCTCTCATTTGTGTTTTGCAGTGTCACATGGCTGCAGATGAACCTTCCCTGCGATTGGTGGGGAATGTCACAACTGTCCCATACCAATTTCAGTTCAAAGGTTACAGTATGGTGTGACTTCCAAATGGCCCTCCCTCCGCAACTTGCACCTGCCTACTTCCAAAGAGGCCCTTGCTCTCCTCTAAACCTTGGACTGTGCCTGAAACCAAGGAGAAAGGTCAAAGGTGGAAGGTTAATGTCTGCTGACACCGGCTCCTTCCCTCAGAGACAAACAGGCGTCTGAGTCTAAACTTTTCTGTTTGCACTTCTGGGACTGGAGAACACCAGTGCAAAGCAGACCTTTGAACACCGCGTTCATACGTTTTCCATTCTGGTTTTTCTTGACGTTTACATATTCTATAGAATACAGCATGACTGTATTACAAACACAGTTCACGCGAGGCCAGGATCGGATAAAAACCGTAGGTGTCAAACCCCGGTCCTCCTATCCTGCGTGTTTTCAATCCTTCTCTCTCAAACACACCTGATTCAAATGATTCGGGTCATTTTCAAACTCGCGCAGAGCGTGCTGATGAGCTAATGGTTGGAAAAAAACCTGGAAAACATGCGGGATACAGGCCCTCCAGGACCGGAGTTTGACACCCGTGTATTACGCCATTCCTGAATGGATGAAACAACCAAATTTGCACACTTTATTCAAAGGTTGTAATGATATAATCGTGCCCCAGTAATCCACTGAACCGGCATAACAGGCGAGACTTATACCTGCGTATGTTTGTCCTATCCAAAATGATACATAACACGGTGCTGAAGACGTTTAATAGAACATTTCTAATGCTATCAAACGTAGTGACACCGAGAGAGAACCTCAACATGGCCAACTCTTTCTTGTGTCATCTCTACCGTGATGGTCACAACATAGTGTAAAACTCCACCGCCACCTTTCATGGATGCCCACCTTCGCAGGTATTCCATCACGACCAACTACCTTTCCATTTTTCATCCTTTCCAGTGACTTTCTAATCTTCCCGTTATTAACCATTCCTCATTCATCAACCGCTTAAAGGATCGTTTCCATCCATCCAACGCATTACTGACACCACCGTTATGCTTAATCAACCTAATGTGCCGCAAATCCTCCCCATCTCTATCACTTTTTCTGACCGACCGGTATAGATTTCGCTTTCTTAACCATCCGAATTGATCACTTGCCTTTGGTTTGGCCTTTCCAATATCTCTTAGCCTTCGAATCATATCTCCATGTGTTCTTGTCTCCTCAGTTCTCAATAAAGACCAAGACATTATCAGGACTAGGGAGCATCAAGATCAGCCCAGACCAAGACTATAAAGGTCATTACTTCTACAGATTATGCGATTTCTCACTGACCCTAGGAATAGTAATGACCATCTCAACCGGTCGTGATCAAAAATCCAGTCAACGAGACAAGACTGAGGAAAAAATGCCTTTGAGTTGACTTTATTTTAATCGCGAGATTTTTGTTGATTACTGCACTATTTCTATTATGTTTCTTTTGTTGTGGTTTTTTTCTTGTCACAAGGCCAATCAGAATCCCCGAGAAGTTTCTTGTCGCGATCTACATTTTGGTTAACGTCTTTTGTCGCTAACAGCAGCATTTGTCGGCACACATTGCAAACGACCTGTTAACGTGAGTGCACCAGCCTCTTTTCGTCTCTCCACGACAGGCCGTGTTAAATCACACACATAAATACAATCATGGTGAAATGTTTTTTTGTGCGAGAAAATCTGTCTCTCCTCCTCAGGTCAAAGGACAGAGTTCTCAGAGCCGCATTTCTGTGAAAAGATTCAGGGGCAAAGTTCAGCATGTTGGGGGAAGGAATGAAAGGGAGGATATTGTATCTCCATTTATGTGGCATTCGGGGTTGGAGTTCAAAGATGAAAGGTCAGTCCAGCGCAAAGGTTACTAGGCGAGATACGCTCCAAAATGCCCAGCCCGTCACGTTCCTCTAACTTGAGGTTAATCGTAATGGCTGCAGCACATCGCAATAATAATGTCCAAAATAAGCGCAAAAAGGCGGCAACTTTTTATGGATCCGACTTTGATCGGGACTTTCAGTAGACTTTTTACTGCGTAGTAGCCAATCATGCAAATTGCTGGAAACATCCACTTTGTCAAAAAAGACGGAAAGAAAACCCCAAATGCGGCAGTGTGACATGTTCCTGCTTTTGCTGTTTACGTTCCTGGCAATGACCCGGATGAATCCTGTTCAAACGCGAGAATGAGGTTACAGCAGGTTAGAAGGGACTCGCTAAATATAAGCGGTCAAGAGTATGGCACGATGACAGGGCTGTCGGGAAGCGCGCGCGCACCCACACACCGTTTGTACGGCTATACTTGTGAGGACATCCATTGACGTAATGCATTTCTCAGCCCCACTCAAAGTCTAAACAAATGAGGACCGGCCTAAATGTCCTCACTATGTTGGAAGAAACACATTTCTACATCTTTGCGGGGACATCGCATCGACTACTGATTTCCTAAGCCTTACTTAACCCCAACCAAACTCCATTCAAACCTCGATTTTAAAAGCAAGTTTTGCTCTTCAAAGAGGTCTGAACTTGTGGGCTCCATCGAAATGGTCCCCACCGTGTCGAAAAACCAAGGACATACACACACATTCACGCTTCTATCACTATTGCTACGACTACTCGGACCAGTTTTGTTGTTGATAGTACTCCCGTTTTAAAACGCGGTTATGTGAGTAAATATAAATAGACAACGTTGTGTTTTTCTTCCTTAGGAGAACACTGATGGTCCTTTGAGACATTTTGTCCAAGACCATGTTGACATGACAGACTGCAGGCCGAGAGACTCGATATCACAGATTCGCACAAGATGTTTGCGAGCGAGAAAAAAAAAAAAAGTGCATTTGCAGCATAGTGGTGAGATATCCATCATAACGATCAATTTTAAACTGATCCGAGGTCAATAAAAGGGTCTGTGGCCACATCTGCCGATTGGGAATGACTTCACACTTTAGCAACATGCGTTCACAACCTCAGTTCACTGATCAAGGGCACCCCGCAGCATTTGTGAAGTCCGTCTTTCATTGGTTACTTTGTGCTGAATGCATGCAGGCTATTTCCAAGAGTCAACATACTTCCATGTATAAGAGCGATAATTGACTTTTTTGGAAGGAAAATACACTTTAAGAAATAACAAAAAAATCCCCACAAACATGAGTGATTAAAATAGTTGTACGAAACACCGATCAATTGAAATCTTTTTGTGCAAAATAAATTACAAATGTTTTATAAGAGATGTAAACTATTGATGGATCATTCACAGTGTAGATTACCTTGTCATTTGAAGTAGATTTGATATCTTTTACAAGCCTTTTTCCTTGTACAGTTTTTTTGTTGTAATTATTACATGTGATGATTCCATTACTTTGTATTTACCTACACAAGATACACAATAATTACACAAATATGTACATATACAGTTAATGAGACATTCTAGATAATCCTAGCACATGTTTTGGGAAAAGAAACATGGGCATGGGGAGAACACGCAAACTCCACACAGGAGGGCCGGAATCTGGGATCTCTGAACTGAGGGGGGCAAGCTAAACACTCTGCCACATAATATATAGGTGAATATATAGAAATAACCAACTTAAAATTTCAGTCTCCTTTTCTAGTTTACCTTTTCTTGTTTAAAAGAGACGCAAGACCAAATCAATTACGAATTTCACGGAGTGAAATTTAGAAATTTGGCTTGGTGAAAATACAAATTTGCCAACAAAAAAAGTCACAAAATTGTTGCAAATGTCCGCGTCTTTGTGTGGATGATTCACTTCTTCATATCAGTTGATGACGTCACTGACGTTTCACGTTGTCGAGCGTGTCACTGAGCGACGCGATGCGTAACGTCGAACCGCCTTTGCGCGGTGTGGCAGTTGGGGGACGGGACGAAAATGACCTAATAATCACTTCCGTGTCGTCTGGACTTTATTTTGGATTCCTTTTGCGTGGGTGGTGGAAGTGCGTGTTCCTTTAAGGGTGGTGTCAAAGCAGCAGGCGGGGAGGAGGAGTGTGATTGTCCCCGCTCGGTGCTCCACAGCTAAGGGGACACCGCCAATAAACAATCCGCGCAGACTGGCCACACGCAGCGCACCTCCGTCCGTACAGTTGTGGCATCGAAAGAAAGAAAGAGAGAGGGAAAAAAAAAAGATTCTCGGGGGCATTTCTGGACTATACTTTGATTTCCAAAGCCCGATTCGTCATTTTTTTGTCTGGTGCCAGGAGTGACAAGACTGATGCGTGCTGTTTTCAATGGATTTGCCTGCCCGTGTCGAATATTAATGCGCCTCTGTGGGCTGGACACCGCAGGTAGGATATTTATTATTCACATTCGCATTGGTTAAAAAAAAAATGTTACACGCATATCGTTCTGCCTTAAAATGTCTTTTACAGAAAGCGGGCGAGGTTGATAGGTTGGTTCTGGTGTCGTAAGGCGCGTATGGATGTAGCACCGAAAATGCTGCTTGTGATGAAGTATAAAGCCGCCGATAGACGCTATCTGCATAGCCGAACCATAAACTAGTCCCGATCCCGCTGTCTTTTAGGTGTAAAATGTTCATAGAATGAAAATAAAGCCAAGTTTGGATTAATGCATCGTTAACTTGAAAGCAAGTGGAAAATGAAAGCAGCGTGCCCCTACTGTAACGTTACTGTCACGAATTGATCATAGCCCTGAGCATCGGCGTAGTTTTAACATCGATGCCACTTTACGGAATAATTTATTTGTACGTTAATCCGTCAAATTTGGCTATTTGAAGAATAGTTTATCAGCAGTAGATTATCATATAGTTACGCAAACGCGATCAATGTGAAGTTTTAGCGTCAACATAGGGGGGAAAATAATCAGACAAATGTTTATCCTGCGCTAGAGAACTAAATTGTAATGTGTTGAAAAGCAAGCGTTTCATGTTGATATTTTATCTTGTTATATTGGTTCTAGTCCAGGCGGTGAGCAAACAACGGCCTGGGGGCCCATATGCGGCTCGTTAAATGTTTTTAATCTGGCCCTCAGAACTTGAAGAAATTGCAAATCAATCGGGAGGTGAGTGATAATCTTAATGCCCTGAAGGATAGCGGAACAATCGCTGCTTTAAAATAGAAAAACCATGTTGTCGCTTTTATTTATTTATTTTGGAGTCTTTTCAGTAAATAGTTAAATACATGGGACTTAAAACACTTGTAATGTTTTTGTAAATTTCCTGTTGATAGCACATTTTCTAGATCTTTTTTTTTTCTTCTTCTTATGAGGTGGCTTATCAAAGCACTCCATCCATCTGCTCCTGGTCCAGCCCTTTTGTTAAATTTCAAAACCCTTTGCGGCCATCAAGTCATAAAGTTTGTCCACCTGTCCTAGTCCCTTGCAATGTTTCTTTTGTTTTTTGTTTTTTTGGTCCTGCCATTGTAGGATTTTTACATTGCATGGTGAAATACACCCTGTAATATTTGTGTCATCACGAATTGTTGCCGAAGTTCAAAGTTTTGCGTTGTGCAAGTAACCGCCTTTGACTGGCCTTTGCGTGGGGTTCTGTGTTTTCTTGGCTATCCTGTTGCTCCATTTGACTTTGGCAGAGAGCAGGAGACAAAAGGTCATACGCTGAGGGTTTGCGACAGTTACATTAAAGGAGGCAAAGTACAACTCGGTCTTTGGTTTGAAAAGGGCACATTTGAAAGCCTCCCAGCAGCTGCCTGATGATGCAATAAAAGTCTACAAAGGAATGGTGGATGTTCAGTTAATGCGCCTCCTTTCACAAACCTAATTTGGCATCAGTCAAGTTTAGAATAATGTAGCAAGGAGTCTTAACTTTAAAAAAAATGTGTCTGGGGCTCTACCTTTTAGCCTTTCTTTTGTTGAGCATTTAAGCTGCTTAATTATTCGACCTGACCTTAGATGAGATTTTCAAGGTTGTTCACTTTGCCCTTTGTGGTCACGAGGACCAAAAACCTTCCCGTCCAAAGGCAAACTCACAAATTGTGGACTTTTTAGGGTGTATTTTGGAGTAGCGTGTGCCCGGAAGTTGCTTTTCAGCGGGGATGCTCAATTTGTCGACCGCCTAGCTATTTTGCTCGCCCGCTTTACATCACACTCGAAAAAAAGTCCATTGTTTTTAGCGCCCTAAATCGACAGTTTTAACTTCATTTCAGAACAGCATCGTGTTGTTCACCTCACACCGAGGGCCAAAGACTATCAAGTTGGTCGTGCGCTGTCGTGACTATGCTTCCGGGAGGAACTTCAAAACAAAAGTGTGACAATGCCGTTCGTGTCATGTGTTACATGTACGATAAGTACAGGCTCGCGCACACTTGTCATTTTGAAGGATTGGCCGAGCGCCTCACAATGTTTGGCTTTGATTACGGTACGGTGCCGTGACAGGCATTGCATTGTTCGAAAATACAACAATTGTGTTTACGAATTATTCGGAAATCACGCCTTTATTTAGCCACGTTAGCGCTGCCGACTTGATATTTTTACAAATGTCAGTCGCGAGCTTTAAACACGCAACCAAGAAATGTTGATCACTGAGTCACTCTTGGGTTGAGGGCGAATCTAATGCACAATCTACTAGATCAAGTGTCAAGGCATTTACTGCACTTTTTGATTTATTACAGACCTGGGAGCTGCCCAGTACTGTTTTGGCCACTAAACATTGTTCAAGGGCACTTTGACAGGAGATGTTAAGGAACAGAAGTGCATTCTCATCTTAGAGCACACCAGGGAATCTCACTATCGACCTTTTGACCTCAAGCTCATTTCTCTAATTGTTTAGGCTTTATTTGTACGCAATATGCATTGAGTCAAATGAAATATATGCTCATTTCATTTATATTTGAATACCTCTATTCCTCTCCAGTGTTGTTACTGTAGTGAGATTTATATCCGAATCATAGTGCTAATGTCTTAGATTCTTCATCCAGGACACAGAACTGTACTTAGTGTTTAAAATAAACAGATTACAAAACGGTGGATTGTACTCTGTGTTTAAAAATAAACACTTTACAATACTGTGGTTCCTGAGGTTTGAATGCACTATCCTCAAAAGTTTGTATTGCTTATTTTAGTTGCTAGTGATGGTTAGCAAGCTACAGACTTGCTAGCTGCTACGCCACTTTACAGCTAACACCTGAATTTGAATTTGAATTTTTTTCAATAGTACAGTGGACCCCCAGGTTCCAGCGTCCCTAGCTTACATTTTTTTTCACGTTGCGAGGTGGAATACTATGTTTTTTTTGTCCCCTTGTTACGGCATTTTCCCGCTTTACGGCATCAACAATTCATTTGTTCAAGCATTGGGGTAAAAAGTCTGAAAATGGCTGATACTGAATGATGTTTCACGTGGCAGTAAATGGATTTTTTTTTTACAAGTTTCTAAACTGATTTTTTACAAGTGTACAAATAGTAAGAATGTTAAGATGTTTCTGAAAGCAATACGTTTTTATTATGCTGACATTTTGCTTCTGGAATGGGAAGAATTTGAAGATTCACCAGTGCCCTAAAATTTATTGCATTTTATCTTGGGGCTTTCCACTGTATTCAATCGCAACAGTAATGGCACTCCCCTTTCTCAAAATGCACATGCTGTTTTACAGTTATATTTGGCTTTCACGTTACAAGGGTTATAAAAAAAAAACACAGAAAAAAAGGTGAACTTTTAGCTGAATTGATACTCTTGTGTAACATTCCTCGGAAGATTGCATTGTGGCAAAGACTTGTGGCAGCATTATTTATCTCAGACGATGGTTCTGGCTCCTGTTGGTGCCTCTGTCATGAACAGAAGGCGACCAAAGTCAATGGGACTCATTTTGATGACAAGGCAGGAAGAGCTAAATGCCTTTTTACAGCTATCGCTCTTAGATGCAGGGTGGGATGGTGGAATGCAAGAAAAAAACAAAAGATGGCTGCCTCCACTGCATCTCAAGAGCTACACAAGCCAGGGAACCCCCCTTCACCCTCACCTCCAACCCTGCCGCTTGCACGCTTGGTCCCTCAATTATATGCGAGCGTCGATTATTGTCCGATTGAAATTGTCTTGGATTCTTCAGACGTTGCTCCAACTGTACTGGGATGAGGATGCTTTTAAATCTTGATGGAAGAGACTGTCAAAAGTCAGTAGTCATTGGTCTACTGTGTGACTCACAGCTGATTTTGCCAATGAAGGCTAATTCATGTGCATTTTTTATTTATTCCTGTTCTTTGTTCCGCATTCAGGTTGCTTCTCGATTGACCCCGTGCCTTTCCCAATCAAATTTTACAGTCATGATTCCTGAATAGAGTCACTGACATTTCACACACACACACAATTGTATTTTTGTCAAATATTGAACACTTTTAATATTCTCAAGACTGACCTCAGGACAATGCCCTCAACGCACACTGAAATTTTCTGGCATTCGTCATCCTTGGTCAGCAAGGATCAAAATCAAAACAGACCAAATATATGTATATATAATAGTCGTATACGCATACTAGGCCTGAACCGAAGAAAAAGGGCACGCAAATATGTAAATGGGATGTCCGCCCCGCTTTTCGAGACAACAGGCCAAACCTATACTTATCAAGGCAAAAACGTCCTCTTCTGAACTATTCAACTCGGAATCTCCGCCGTCTCTTTTTGAAACGTTAAAGACCGAGGGAATGTAGGACGGAGGCAGTGATGTGAGAGGAGCTGACTCCCTCCCTTGCTGGGCTGGTGCGGTCGGAGCAGAGGAGTGGAGTGGAAGTGACTACCTCCCCTGCTTCTCCTCCTGCTGCCCTCCGGCTTCAGAGGTGCAGCGGCAAGGTTTCTCTACCAGCGCGATGAGTCCGCTGCAGTCAGACAAGGGGAAGGTCTCGGTTGCCACAAGCAGGCTAACGTCACGGCCGTGACCGAGTGGGCGGGTTGCGAGGGGAATGAGGACAGACGCTCGAGAAATTGGAGGAGGGACACTAGTGTTGCATCTTTCTGATTTTTGTTTGCCCCATCCGACCTGTGTCTGATCTTTTCATAGCGGTGCGAACCACGCAGATCCATTTTTTTCAAATGTGACCCAGTCCGGGTGTGCGGTACCGAATCCGATTTGATTTCTTGACACGCGACTTAAGTCTGAACGACCAGGGGGCGTTCATTCAATTCACAGTTGTGTGACAAACTAGGAGCAAATGTCACATTTCTGTGCTCAAAAGTGGGAAAAAACGAAACATTAGTGGACAAGGCGACGATAACTCAATGAAGGGAGAGCGAGGTGTATTTCTGTCTGTCTTTCTCGCGCTCTATGAGCGCTCTTGGTCACTCTGAGCAAGGGAGAGAGACGTTGCTGGCACTGCACAAAATGGCATGGCAAAAACCTCACCCTTCCCCTCTTTAATTTACTCGCCAGGTACTTCCGTAAACAGGTTAAGATGTCTTAAATGCGCATGCGGGACAGTTTTGAGCTTTTTATCCTTCATACTCAGGTCACATACAGGTCGCATTTATCTGGCAATGCGAACGACCTCAGAAAAATAAATCGTGGCGAAAAAATGTGAACCTAACCTCAATACGTACCTTGTCCCACGTTACGTCAACGGCACGGTGTTAGAAGTCTGGTTGAAAGCTAGAACAATGGGTCACGCAGTCTAGAGAGACAGAGGTCGGCTGTTATTCAACCGCGTCTTATTTTAACCAGTTTATGTGCCGGGAGTGTAGGGGAGAAGCTGGGGGCTAAGTGAAAATGCCACTCATTCCCCAACAGTCCCTGGCCTCTTCAAGGTTAGTGGCTTGTCTTTGTAAGTTGAGGGATTGATGCATGAGGCCGTCCGGCGCTAAATTCAAAGTCCAAGGCTGTCACTGGTCGCAGTCCCCTCCCTCGCACGGTCGCGTCCTTCCCAACTTCTTAGCGGTCCGTCCTTTTGAGAACCTTGAGCAGCCTGGGCAAGGGCGGGCGTCGTGTCTGGTGCAGTGAGCCCGTGCAGGGAGGGCAGGGCAGCTTTATGTAACAATTCTGCGTGAAACATGGCTGTGTGACTCCCTTGACACCCCGACGTGGAGAAGTGCGCAGCTTACAGCTGATATACCCCCGCAACGTCACACCGGGCGGGAGGGGAGGGGAGGGGCCGGAGAGAGATGGCCGCAACTTAATTATATCCTTCTCTTTCAGAAGCTTTCGTTTGAAATTAAATTTTCCTGAGCAATTAACTAAAGAGGAGTGTTCGGAATTTATGAATGAATGATGGATATGTTGCAGCAGAGAAGGGGGGCGGGGGGGCATGGATGGATATGCATTAAAGGTGGCCAGGTTGTGCCTGCAGGATTTATTCCCATGAAATAAAATAAAACGTGGTCAAATTCAAAAGTTTTCAAAAAGTGAAAGCTGGTCCAAGGGATTTGTAAGCAAGTGCAGAAGCATGGCGCCGCCAATGGTTTTGACTGGCAAACCCGTTGGAACATTTGATAAAAAAAAAAAATAATTACCTCGTAACTAAATTACACTTATGGAGTCATTAAAAAACTAATTCAGTTACTTGTCACCCCCAACTGAGGTGCGGATATTGGGGAGTATCAACGAAGGTCGCGACTCTTTTCATCACAGCGAGATGCTTTCCAAGAGTTTGCCAAAATGCGGCCTGGCGTCTACCAGCACTGCTCTTCGGAATTTGCTTGCGACGAGAAGGAAAAATCAAAAACATGAAAAAATATTGACGAAAGTTTGCCAGTGTTTACCCCAGTCCTCAATTATTTTTATTAAACCCCCCTGTTCCGTGCCCACCCCACTTGCGGCGTTGAATGTAAACAATATAATTATTGAAAAATGTGTATAGGTATACCTAAAATTGTGTCCTTTGTAACATTCAACAAAAGAAAAAAAAAGCTAACTTTGAAGCCCAAATGTTCAGCCTGTTCCATGTTTATTTGTGTTTACAACACTGCTCATTTCTATTGCCGTATTTCAGGTCCTCCTTTCTTTTGTGAGCCACAAGCCCACTCGAAATCCATGAAGCTAGGTGACAATATTCAACGCGTCCATTCCAGAGCGGAGCAGACAGACGGACGGAAAAGTGAGTTCAGAAGTCCAGCTTTCTCCTCAAACCGTTAAAAAACAAAACAAAAGAGGCCCATTTGAGGAGGAATGACCGGCGGCAGCCGTATGACCTATTACTTAGGCAAAATGGACCGGTGACCAGAAGATTGCTGGCTCATACTCCACTCACCCTCTGCCCTTGAGCAAAGGCAATTAACCTGAATTCCTCCAGTAAATATCCAGCTGTGGAAAAGGAGCGAGATGAGCAAGAGTGATCACTGTGTAAGTGACTTTGAATGAAAGTGTCCACTAAGCAGGAAGATTAAAACAGATAATCAAATTAGAGCTTGTGATTTCAAGCTATGAACATGTCAGCCCTATACCCTCTTTACTGTCTAATTGTGCTCTTTTACACTAGGCGGGAACCGACTTTTCCTCTGGCGTTACAGCTAGTTTGTGACCTTGACCCGATTCTTGAGGAGGCTTTTTAAGTAACTATCCTTCTTTAGGAGGAGATCCAATCATGCGCCCCCCCCCCCCCCCACCCCCCTTCACGCCATTAAACTCTCCTTGACCTTGTATGCTTATAAGGATGAAGGGTGCTGAGACCCTTGTGATGGGCAGCTTTGCAGCTGTCACTCAATTGAGTAATCTGTCCCAAGGTCAAAAAGGGTTGAGGTCACGCCAGACTTAGCAAAGTATCTCCAACAATCCCCGGCCTGGTGTTTAATCGGGGCGCTCCGGGCTACAAACACCCATTTTACCAAAATGATTAGCTGAGTAGGGGCACTCATCTTTTCCGTTTTCGATCACTGAGAACGGCAGGAAACGTTTGTTTGGCGTCCGCGGCGACGCATAGGCTGAGCTGTCTCTTTTAGCTGACTTGCCTTATTTGTCGTCTGCGCCCTCTGCCTGCAGCTGCTCGGCAATCTCAACCCGGCCGGCTCGCCGTCTCCTTGTGGAGAATGCTACTGTCTCCGGGTTTTTTTAAGCGCTGCGCAATAGCTTGTCTGCCACCTATATATTTACCGTATGGCTGGCTAAATATGATCTTCTCCTTACACAAATCAGTTCAGCTCCAAAGTTGATTCACGTCTCTAAAATCACACGCGAAACCAAAGTTCAAAACGCAGTTGGACATAACGGGGCCCCGACCTACTTTGTAAGACTAAAGCATAACTATATACAGTAAGGGAGCGGCTAAATGGATTAGCGCCACGAGCGTGTTGCTGTTAGTCTGCCTTTGTTTACGTTAACAAACCGGGAAGCGCACCCTATATTTGCATTATAGGAAGCAGCTCAACTCAGTCCCAGAGACAAACTCCGTCCCGTGTTCCAATATCGCTGGTAATCCTCACTTCTTTGGCTCATTTTTACTCTTATGTTCTACGGGTTGTTTATTCTGTCCGAAATGTACGTTCAACGTGTGTCCCTGGTTCAAGCGTCACTCAATTTGGGTTGTAGAAGGAGCTATAATACAGAAAAAACCCGTATAATTTGCATCGCGATCTAGTTGCACACTCACCTACACATAACCCCGAAAAGAGGAAGTGTCCCACTTTCATAACGGTGTTTACACGTCTCGGGCCAGTACCGGCATAGAAACTAGACGGATGTGGTCCATTCAGAGCCTCTTTCGTTCTAATCCACCTTTTCTCCCATTCAGCCTTGACCTTGGCGCTTATGAGGAGGGAGGGCTTGACCTACATCAACCCTTTTAACTGGAACTAGAAACCCAAGCAGCCTGTAGTGAACAAATACGCCCAGCGCCTTTTCTGTTTTTTAAACAGTCATTTTGGTTGTGTCTGGTTTTTATTTTTGTTGGACTTTGCACTAAGTATAATAGAGGAAGGCTTTTCCGCATCTCTGGCAGAAAAGAAAAATAGAACGGCGGGCTCCAACACGTTTGTGTGCACCGGGTCATCATGAGCACGCATGAGCTTAACACTGTGTTGGTGAGATTTTAGCGGGAGGTCAAACTTCCTCTGGGTTTAAAAGCAGGATGTCAAACAGTTGCTAATGCAAATAAGTACATAGTGTATAAATGTACGCACTAGCGTCTTTATGTGTTATTTACTTCCTCATTCATTCAGTTTTCCCTAAAAGTACAGGACCACGCTCCCCTCTAGCCCTCCCCACAAATTCTCCATGGGGTTCGGGTCTGGAGACTGTTTGTTTTTTATTGTTTGTGTGTCTGCAATAAAAATTCTGTTTATTTTAGCCAGAGATAGACCAGCAATTATTAGCCAGGCCACTTATCGGTGCCTGTTTGGTATCTTGACAAATACTAGCATCCATTCAAATAAACAAACAAACAAATCTAATGACCAAAATTACATCAATTTAAAACTTGTGTTAACTTCTGGGAACTGTTTATTAGAAATGCGGGAGTACCATGTGTTGGTATGGGGTCTGATGCCATATTTCAGGGTTTTAGTACTTGTGATTGAAGTCGATATTTGTAACAGCTGTTCTTTTGTTGCCGTTTTACGATCACAAATTACAAACTCAAAACATTGAACTTTTGTCATTAATTTCAGAACATTTGAAAGAAAAAGCGACATCGGAATGGATGATTATTTTTTGAGTCGGAATTGTTTGTGGGGGGAGGTTTTATATTTCAGTGCCAATGGTATTGGTATTTGGTATTGGTATCGCGTCTGCTCGATCTGAGTACTCGCATTGTTATCGGATTGAAGAAAGACGTATTGAACATCCCTGTTATTTATTTAACTTTCATTTAACTTTTTATGAGATCGTGCTGACTTGGTAACATGCTGCACCTTTCATTTTTGTTTGAAATAAAAAAAGTAAACCAAATTCAAACAATTCTGTTATTTTGACATTTTTGAGAACTTTAGAGAATTTTACATAAGTTTTTTAGACCTGCTGATGGCCCTGAGAGCATACTCAGCTTTTTGCTAGAATTTTACAGCAAATGTGTATGTTATATTTATATGAAAAAAAACATAATTTTCAAAAGTGTTGAAAAAGGACATTAAAAAAATGAACTTTAGGCAAATGTTAACGGTGGTTTGAATAAACATACGCTTAGACATTTCAACAAAATTGAGTTGTAGTTTGAATGGAAAGAAAATGATGGCAATATTTCCCCTTTTAACTCCCAATTTAATTAATATCGGCTCCGGAATATTGGTTATTGGCCTCCTTGATTACTAATAATCATTATCGCCTTGCAAAACATAACGGCTTATCTCTACTTGAACAGATCTTAACCAGGGGAACCAATAATCATGGAGGGCAGTCATTTTGTGCCGGGCTGTGCTTGCAATGAATATAATAAACAGTGATGAGCAACCTATTTATAATTAAACAAAAGAGGTTGCCCACTCTGCACAATAGGTCACTTTTAAAAAGTAAAGGATCTTTAAAAAGCTATTTAAATGCCACTCCTGTACAAATAGATCTCCTCAACAAAAGTTAAAGAGTGGTTGCTAAGCAACATTGAGGCCCTATTGAATGATGCTTTTTGCTTGACATTCATATTTTAAAGAAACAGTCAAAGGTGTCGGTTTGTAATTCAACAATGCGTTTGAGAGAATGCACACAGCGGATTACGGGGGACTGCGGTTCTGCGGTCTTTCCATTTTCTGCTCGAAAGCTGTTACAATACGAACGTGCCAGTCGACGAGACCCGTGTCAATTTATGGAGGGATTACAAAAGCGTTGCATGAGCGAGTGCAAGCTTAATGAGTGCGGGGCTCGCATGAGAGAGCCGTGCGTGATCAGAGCTACATCATGAGATGACCAAAGCCGCACACGGGCATTCAAAGAGGGCCGGTGTCATGCCAGCAGGCCAAGCCCCGCCTGGCTCAACCCGTCCCGTAATGTCTCTCCTAGCCAAGGATATCATCATTCGTCCTTCCGGGATGACATGAGGTACCTTCGCGGTTGTTAGAAAAAGCACGGCGGGGGATCCTTTTTCGTTGTTCTGAGTAGGCGGCGAGACAAAGGCTACCTAGAAGAGATGTCGAAATAAGGAGATGGTTGGACGGCGGTTGCTGTATTAAGGCGTGGGATGAATTTTCTCCCAAACATCCAGCAGGCCAGCTGATAAGGGTCAGAGCTATTCCAAAGGCCGCAAGAACACATCAGCGAAAGATCTGGGAGCCCGCCTTTTCAAACTCTTCTTTCTTTGTCTTGCGCTCGCTTGTACTGTCTCCCTCGATCACGCTCAGTAGAACTCCTAGCACGATCTTAGGAAGGGGAGGGGAAGAAAAAAGTGGGTCAGGGTGACCTATTTTTTTTTTTTTTCTTTCTCACAGTTCACGGAGGCAGAGGGTGGCGGCGTTATCGTCAGTTAGACGAGGAGCGGGGCCTGATGGGGAGGCAGGGCCTCGTCGCTAGACGCGGCCGCTCAGAACTGGGTCAGCGGCAGAGGCTGCGTCTTGTAAACGGCTTGTCATAGTGGGCAGAAAAGCTGCAAACGAACCATAGATTATACGCCCCGAGCTGAGCGCCGAGGTCTCGTTGCGCTTCAAAAACACACGCGCGCGTATAAGCCTTACAGTACGGCGCGGGAGTCTCTGAAGTATTGCCTCCGCCTTTGAGTTCCTCGCCGGCCCTCTCGGTCTCCGGTAATAGCGTTTGATTACTGCAGTCAGACCTGACAAGCTCAAAGCCCCCAGCTGCATACGCTTTTAAGTAAAGGATCTTTTCACATTTCAATTTCTCTGACACACGCTTGGCTGTTTGCTAAATTTAGCCCGCTTCATCCCAGATTTGCCCCACTTTATTCAGGTCAGGTTATTTACTGTACCAAGTTCAACCGTGGTTTAGACGCAACGATGCAGATTCTTGCTGCAATTACCAATTTGCGAAATATGCCAGGAATTGATTTCCTTGTAGTAAGATGTCCTGAGTTGTTTTGCTGCTTTCTGCAACACGTTTCTTAGTTGGTTCCTCCCCTCTATGAGCCTCACTTTCAAGAGGATGCAAAAACAAACAGCTACAACATATACAACGCAACTTTACTCAGGGTTACTCACCCCTTCACTTACATTTTTGCTTTGTCCACATAAATAACTGATGAAATAACATTAGAAATATAGTAGTACTGTGCACCGTCTACTAATTTAAGTTTCTGGTTTTTGGCTGCTGGGAAAGTTGAGACTTAAAGGGGACGTTTTTTATTAAAGGGGTAGTGTGTAAGATTTAGATTTTCATTACGGCCAGCAGGAGGCGCTGCAGGTGCTGCATTTACCATTGTCCGTAGCTATAACAAACATGGCCGCCTCCGGAGAAGTGCCAACTAGACCTGTGATTATATTTACAACATACTGGTAGTCATTAGGAACACATTAATTTGCAACTTTTTGAAATTTACAATCATTTAATTTATTCTTACTGAAAAACGGTCAAAATCTTACACACTGTCCTTTTAAAAAGGAATAAATTGAATGATTGTAAATTAAAACAAAACTTGCAAATGAATGTGTTCTTAAAGGGACAGTGTGTAAGATTTAGACCACTTTTTGATTGCGGACAGCAGGGGGTGCTGCAGGTGCTGCATCTAAAACATACTGTTAGTCTGTAAGAACACATTCATTTGCAGGTTATTGAAATGTACAATCATTTATTTTATTCCTTTTGATGAAATACGGTTTAAATCTTACACACTGCCCCTTTAATGACCAACAGTGTGTCTTAAATATAATCATAGGCCTAGTTATCATTAAATTATATTACATGGCGGGGTGGCACGGGAGGCGGCCATGTTTGTTATAGCTACGGACAATGGCAAATGCAGTACCTGCAGCACCTCCTGCTGTCCGTAACAAAAAAATCTTACACACTGTCCCTTTAAGGATGTCGTTGATGTAGAAATCTGAAAACGGGACGCTTTTGTCCAACATTTGTATATTTGTCAGTAATTCAAAACCAAATCTCCCCGACATATGCCTCGTTTCAATAGAGCATCACAGTTTGATTTGATCAATTCATCGACAAATCTGAATATTTACTGTTGACGAACTGAAATTTTGAGGAGTCGGGCCATTCCAAATCTAAAAAGGGTCATAGTGCTCGAGTGTCGGGATTCATTATCATCAGTTGAGGAATAAGTTGTCGATGAATCTTCGAAGGAATTTTCTTACTGGGTTCGACCCTCTCCCTAGCAATAATCGCCGTCGTCGATTTGTAGCAAGACCCCCCAACTGAGGCTCGTTCTTGTGTTTGGAGCGATGCAATTTTCAGGCGGTAGCGCTTACTCGTGTTTCACTATGTGGAACAAATCTGCCTGTAATGAATCTCCCAGGACACCGGCGCCTCCACAAACAAGTCTGCTTTTTGGGCTCCTCGGCGATGAAGCATCTATGGCGGGCCGTTTCGGTCTGTCCCTCTGCAAGCATAAATTAGGTATACGTACCGGCCTTTATTTCATGTTTGCTCTCTTCAACAACACCCCCATTAGCAAAGGTGTTAAACTAACAAACAACTTAATGTCCTGGGGAAGGGCTAAACATGTTGGGAGGATCGGATTAGCGGCGAGACTCGGGCTAGCGCGCGCACTGGAGTCACAGGCCCTTCCAGTGCTCTAAGCACGACTGCCCAATGTTATTCTTAGCCCCAGAACTTCATGTGTGCGCGCGAAAGCCCCTTAACGCGGCTAATTGAGGAGACCGCTCGTGGCTCACGTCACTCATCGGCAGCTTCTCAACAGCATACGCGCCGTCTTTCTTTCCGATTCGCGACAATCTGGCCGGGAGCCGGCGCTCTTAATTATTCGGCAAATTTTTCTATTTTGTGATACGGCGCCACCTTTACTAGATGATTTCCTGGATGTGTGAGTTTGACACGGATAGCGTTACAGTTTGCAAAGGTCAGCCTTGGAGACAGGCGGTGGGCAGTCTCGGAGTTGCCGATCCTCCAACACTTAAGCTGGACGCCTTGTAGTATGACGTGCGTTTGCCTCACGAGGAAATCGTTACGCTCGCTTGAACTTCCAGTCGCAGGGTATCGCGATATCGTCATGCTGATAACACGGCCGCCGTATGTTTTTACAATAGTCTACGCTTAGCTCTTGTTTACCAGTCTGACAGGAGACGAGCTGAGCCGAGCCAGACTTTGGACTGCGTGTTTACACTGGAGAATCAAAGTCCTTATGGGGACGCGGCAGGTCAGCCTTCAGCTTGTCAAAACACCGGGCCTAAGGTGAATCAACCCCTCCACCTTCAACCTCAACCCAATTTTAATTGGAGCCTTGTAATTGGCTGCAAGGCGCTTATTCTCAGAGGAGAAGCTGGCATGTTTGTTGGGAAGTAACAGGTCACCGTGTGCTGGTGACTCAGAACGCAACAGGGAGGAAAGAGTGCCTGGAATTTCCTCGCACATAAACACTGGTTCTGCACTCATCGTGCAGGTGTATCCCATCAGGCCAACCGCTTCTTGAATGCCTCAAGGATGCTGCTTGGAGGTCCAAAGGTGGATGGGGCGGCCGATTTGTATTTTTGCTACTGGTCTGAAAAGTTGAATTTCTCTTTCTGTCCAATGGAGAGGTTAAAGATGTAGCGTCCTGATAAACGCCTTCCCGGGAAAACAGATAAGGACTCTCTTAGATTAACTAAAAGCTGTAGAGAATAGGTTGGGGGAGTGAGAGGAAGACCGAGATGTCTATCAGGCTTTTTTTTTTTTTTTTAGATCCAGTTCAAGGGCGCCTGTAGGCGAGGCAGCTCTCGCTCTTTCCGTGCCAATGCTGCTGTTCAAGGTCATATGAGCTAGCCCTGTGACATTAAAGAGGAACAGGAAAGGGGAACAGGGAGGAGGGAGGGGGTTTGTAAAACTATCAACCACAGACATGTGCATGCACACGCCCTTATACGCAGCAACACAGATTGAGCTTTTAGGTGTGCGAGGGCTGTCAGGGTCTACTATGGATTTCAGAGCCCGTGAGTGTTTTCGTTGCACATACTCGGGTGGATATACTGTATGTACGTATGGACCAGTTACAGTATAGCTATATTGAGCGAGCAGGTATTTTTAGTCTTTGGCTTTTATTAAGTTATACCGTTAGATGTTTTCAGATTAAAAGTGATGTGTGATTTATCACACATACTGCACTAATAAACGACCTCACCAAATGTGTACCTCGTATGATTCAGCCATTGGACAGATTGTATGGAGATGATCACAACAGCTGCAGCCAACACTTGAAGAGGATTTGTATAAGAATGTAAATCAATAGGTTTGTGACGTATAAACAGGCAAACTTAACAATGTTTAGAGCTATCAGCTCACTGATTTCAACTGCGCTATCTTGTCATTCATAAAAATATATATACAAGATTGAAGTCAACAGGGCTCGCTAAGGGGAAAAAAATCACTCCAAATATTTAAATATCGATTGCCCAATGCAACATATGACAATTATGAATTTAACTATTATACTTAGCATACTTTTCAGACTATAAGGCACATCAGATTATAAAGCGCATTCTCAATGAACAGGCCCCCTTTTTTTGTTTTATGTTTTCCATCTACAGGGCATACTGAGACATACAGGTGCATTAGGTGCACATTAACTTTTGTTTTTTGAAAAAATTAAAAGAATTTAAGCGTGTTTTACAGTCCCAAAAATTGTCACATTTATGTCTGCTGTTTTGGTCTATTTTGCTGTATGTTTTTAAGCAGGTGGTTCATGGCCTCGCATCAACCTCCTTGATACAACCGTCACGTGCCCATGTTATGTTCTGTTTACACAGAACTAGCTAAACCACACCGCACAAGTGTCATGTACATGTCTAAAGGCTACGAAATGGCCACATGCAATGGGAAGTCTGTGACTCCTGATTTGACTATATACTTACATTTTTGTGCTCACTTGTATCTGTGTGGCTCCAGTGGACTACTGCACTTTGACTATGCATGGGCAATTGCATGGTCTGTATGACATATCCACTTGTTTTGCAGTGATTCCAGTGCAATTTGTTTTGTGTGTGCAAGCAATGTAGATCGATTAGCAATGAAGAAGACGATTAACCCGACTGCTGTAACTGTGTTATTGTGATACAAAAATGGTAAACAAACAAGAAATAAAAGAGCGGATAACCGAGTGGCTGTTGGCATCACTTGAGAGCGCTTCTCAAGAGCTTGTCTTTTGCATTTTGCCAACAGTGTTAGGCTGAGCTTTTTCATCACAGATGCATATCAAATGTTTATGAGAGTTATTCGAGACTTGTTCCTGTTACTTAGGAATCATGCGTATTTGGTGAATTTTATTACAGCTGACAGAGAATAAACTGGTTCACAAAGTCTTTGCAGTTACAGAATTGGCAAGGACTAGGACATGCAAAATTTTAAACATGCGTATCCTTTGAAATACAGTGGACCTCCGGTTTACTCTACCTTACTTTTTTTCCCCTTACGATGTGGACCGCAGTGTTTTTTTTGTCCCAGCTTTACACCATTTTTTTCACCTTACAACACCTCAAACATGGCAGCCAGTGTGGGCGCACGTCTTCTAGGGGCAACGCGCTCATACGTCATTACACGCGTAACTGTTTACTCTAATGCTGGTCTGCTATTGGTCGGCGGACATGGGTCACAAAGATGGCTGCCCAAAGACTTGATCTCATTTTGAGAGTGCTTCCAATATGGTAATTATTGTTCATTTTAGTGCTAGCTAAATCCAAACTTTAATTGGTTAGCCATTGGTCCCAAGATTGCTAGTGATGTTAGAAGTAAGAAGGCGAAACAAAGCTGGAGATAATCAAGAAATACGAAGAAGGCTAAGCTACCCTCACTAGTGAATATGGCCATAACAAGCTCCTCACTTTACTTAAAGGTAAATAAATCCTTTCTATGTGTTTTATTTATAAGTAGCACTTACTATACAATTTTGATCGAAAATTTTCACATGTATGTACAATTTAGATGTTTTTACCAAGGGTTTTACTAGCTAATTAGCATAGGTTTGGATCGCCCGCCCTATGGCGAATTCGCCTTACGATCCCAACCGTGAAACGGATCGGTCTCGTCGACCGGGGCCCCGCCGTACGTGACGAATGCAAAAAGGGTGTTAGAAAAATCTTCAACTTGACTAAAATGTATCTCAAAAATGTTGATAAAGATGATAGCGTCTGATTATTCCAGAAATACCTATATAATGACTTTGAACTCCGACTACACTTTGACTATTGAATATTATGACCGTTATCCTTTCCGGCTCATAGAACATTCCCATCCACTGTGTTCAATCTAGTTAAAGTCCCTATGCACTGTACTCCAGTCTCTACTCAGACAGGATTTACTGGATAAGTGTCCCTCACACTCGTGATGCAATCCTTCTGACCATCAACCACTCAAAGCTGGATTTGAAGTGCTACTGAACCCTCATGAACTTAGGGAATATAAGGAGGAAAAGAGTCTCCTGCCCGCAGTGGCTCCCCGCCCCGAGGTCTTGAATCAGAGCCCTATATCAACCTAGCTGGCATTGAACCATTCTACTGCTTTCCTTTGATTAAAGTAAATAAGACCATTTGACTGTACAATCAATAAGTACAGGCTTGAGCAATGAATTTCTGTAACGTGGATCTTGCCGCGGCGCTCGTGCGCGGAGTCGTCTCGGTATCTTTTTTGCTGATTAGTTTCCCCGTTGCTCAAAAGGGATGTCTGTTTACGGGTGATAGATGATCCAATTAGGGGGTATTTGTCAGTCATTTCGGTATCTTCCGCAAGTCAGAGAGGTTTGGTACGTGTCGATCTGATCTTTTTTCCAATGGCCAATCGCAAGCCGGACCGAGCGGCTCGGGTCCAAATAGCGTCCAGCCGCGGCTGAAGGATTATCTATTGCGGCTTGTCGTTGCAGGTAATGCTCAACATTTGCTTCCTTTTGTCAAAAGTAATCCCCTTGACTTAAAATGCCATTGCGCTATTGTGTACCCAGAATGTCCAGGCACCTTGCTGCCCCTTTTGTTGACGGGCCTCGGATAAGTCATGAGGGTCATTCCGGAATTGGAATGACATTTGGGCTTGGGAAAAAAAAAAAAAACCTTTGCTGATTTTATGCTAGATATTCATCAGGAATACCTCATCGTTTATCATAGGCTAGATGAGTCAGAGTACAGATCAGTGGTATGGTTTGATGATTTTTATCAAATAGTCACAGGTAATAGGGTTGCTAATCTGTGCTAATGTTTATCTGTTTAGCTAGCGCTCACTGCTGAACAAGATGAGACGTTGCCTTGTGGTGTTTACTACGCATAGCTGGGTTGCATGAAGTAGAGCGAAACGAGTTCCTATTTTATCAAAATATGAAAAAGGACACACCTATGCTCTACATATTCTTTTGAGAAACTGTTGAAAGAAGTCAAGTCCAGCGTATCATTTTATTGACTGCGTTCTTCAACTTCTATCCATCCATTTTCCATACTTGCTTATAGCATGCTAAAAATGTTATGCTAACAGGGTTGCATGCATGTTGTACTTTGTTATGTTCATTGAAACGAATGTTCCTACAGTCACAAGAGACAACAATGAAAGAAATAATACAAAAAAAATGAAATGTATATTCCGTTTTTTTTGTTTTTTTTAAGATTTGGTCCTTACAAGGGTGTGTGACATAAGAAAAATGTGATTTTTGTGGGTAATCCAGGCTTAGCTAGTGTATTCAAAACTATTTCTTTTCAAGCATTCTTTTCCCATTTTTTTCGATTTGGTCTCAGGACAAGTAAACTCAGTCCGAAACTGCATGTTTTCGTATTTTCCGTAGAGCATTTCAAATTCGATGGGTCGGATGTAAAACTCCGAATCCCGACACTCCGATTCTGAGATGACCCTGACACATGCCTAAACCGCAGCTGACCCCGCAACTCCTTCACAGCTAAACAATACATCGACGCCTGCAGCCGAAAGCGCCGGGCCCCCTTTTGCCCTCCTGTGGACAGTAGGTTCTCGCAGTCCCCCTCCTTGGCTCCCTATGTAATGTTCTGTTGTGCGTGTGGGTGTGTGTGACAGCTGCCTAATTGGGCATTCTCCCCTCGTCGTAGCGCCCGCTCTCCTCTCTCTCCTCCCGGGCTGGGGCTGCTGACGAATGGCAGCGGATTACAGATGAGGACACTGTGACCCGCCTGACCTTGCTGCACAGCCGCGGGGGAGAACGAGGCGGACGGGGAAGGGGAGGGGAGCGGCAGAGCGCAAGGGGTGGGGAAGACGGGGTGCGAGGACCGCAGAGGGGCGGAGCGAGCGGGGGCGGGCACTGCGCTCACAGGTGGGAGGAGGGGTATCGGGTCAGCGGAGGACGAGGTCGTGCAAAGGTGGGGGAGATGTGAGAATGGGAGGGGGGCTGCCAGGTGGCTGCGCTAGGTGGGTGATCAGACAAATGACAAGTGTAACATGACAGAACCTGCCCCCCTCCCCCCAACTCTGCCCATGTCAATATGTCAAGGGCATGCGCCCCCAGCACTGCGGCAGCCCCCCCCCCCATTTTTTTTTATTCATAACTATGCTTGCCCCTCCACTGATCCCCTTAAAAAAAAAAAGAAAACTTTTTTTTTTTGTGTGTATCAGCTTGTACACAACTCCTGGCTTGCATTCACCCCTAGCCCCGACATAAGACAGTCATAAGGCGAACCTTTAGCGTGGTGAATTTCAATTTGCGTAGATATTTCCATGCCCCCGCCCCCATTCTCTGAGACTGTCAAGGTGAGGTTGCGTCCTCTTGTTAGGAGCGATTAATGGCACTCGTTATATACATAATGAAATACGGCTGCCGATTCCTCACTCCCTCAATGAAGCTCAACACTATCGGTTGAATTTCTATACATAATGTACGCGGTTTTCTACCCACAGAGTTTCTTCTTCATTCCAAATTTTGACACGCGCCATACCACGGTTCACTTTGTCTGATAAGAGACGGGCTGCTCATGCCGAGTCCCATTTTGACTGGCCGAGTAAATTTAGATTTAATCTTCCCTGCGTGTGTTCTTTTATAACCGAGGAATGCTCACCTAATATTAGCTTGCAAAGTCGACCTTGTTGTCGCGCGTTGTCGTGTGCACGCGTGTTTCTAGGCCTCTGCAGACAATCTTGTAGGTTTGTATGTAACACCAGTCACTGCCTGAGTCAAGCTGTGCAAGCTCTTTTAATCCCATGCCCCGGTGCACGTAGGCTTGATTAGTGGCAGCAGTTATCTGTGCAGAAGACAGCTCGCCCCGCTTTAGCATTTGGTTAGGTCTGGGGCACGGGAGGGCGGGGTGGGGGGGGCCAGTCATGAGAAAGGTGAATGAGGAGGGGGGGGGGGGGGGGGGGGGGGGCACGTCGGATGGATAGTGAGAACAAGGAAAAGAGGGGAGGGAGCAAACCTGATTAGTATTCTAAAGGAACACTTGTGCCAGTAGAGCAAATTGATTACTGCACTTTACCTGTATCAGCCTCCACAGCTAAGGATGACAAGGTACCCCAGCATCATGTGTGTCTTTGTTCACCTCCCAACCACGGTAGAATCGGAATCTTAGCATTCGGCTCAATAAGAATTCCTTTTACCTGTCCTCTAAGCACATTTGACTTTGATTACCGTTTTTTTTTTTTTTTTTTTCTCCGCTCAATCTACTTCATTACAGGAAAATAATTGTCTGCTTGAAGTGGCGGGTGCTGGCCTCCTCCGACACGCTGTATGATTTAAGGGTGGAGGACCGTCAATGGGGAAAACTCGAATCCGGAAGTCCTGGCTGGGTGCTGGACATCCAGGTGAAGTTGTTCACAACTTCAAACCCTCCTAGTACAGGTTTACTTTTGCTTTGGAAAAAAAAGCAAGATGTTAGGCAGCACGGTGGAAGAGTGGCTAGCACATCTGCCTCACAGTTAAAGGATCCAAGTCCAGCTGGGTCCGGCCAGCCTGTCGGAGTTTGCATGTTCTCCCCGTGCCCGCGTGCTTCTCTCTGGGTGGCGGACAGCGGCTTGCCTTTCTCGGTGAAAACTCTGATGTAATCAGATTGAAATGTAAGCGCATTTTTCAGTTTGTTTATCGCTCCACATCGCAAATTAAACCCAGATTCTGACACGTACTGTATGCCACGCTCATTTCATGACCGAGCTGCAAACTTGAATTCAAAGAGTTCTCCCACCCGCTTAATAATTTAGATTGTGTTGGAGTGTCAGAAAAATAGGGCATTCTTTCCCTGGTTTGGAAAGCTACTGGTGTATGAGTACTGGGTCAGGCTTTGGGATCGGACGCAGCACTAATCTGATTGAAGTCGCCTGTTCGTTGGCTCGGGTTCAACTCGTCTTTGCCAGCTGGATCGGTGCTGCTTGAGACTTTATTGTTAAAGGTTACCCGTAATTGTTGCATACTTGATTGGGTTAAATGTATCCAATTGAATTAATGTAATAGTATGCCTTTAACTAGTAACTAGGACTCTTCTTTTTTTTTTTTCTTCTTGTGAACGCATTTTGTTGGCGATAAACACATTCAATCCCAGAGATTTTTTTTTTCAAATATTTTTCAAGATCTTCAAATGCAGATTCTTCTTTAATTGTTTCGCTAAATGAGCATCTGAAAAACAGCTGGTACTAAATTAATTAAGTGATGATTACCTTAGGTAATCGGGTACTAACTTTTTACGTCAGTACATAAAGTAATCAATAATTTAGTATAATCCATCACTTCGGTACTTAATTACGTAAAGTCATGGATTTGGTATTTATTTCATTCATCGTACCAACCATTTTAGACCATGGTTGTTACTCGGTGTCAAACTCGAGGCCCGGGGGCCGCATCCGGCCCGCCACATCATTTTATGTGGCCCGCAAAATGCTGGCTGAACTAGCGAACTTGTCTTCTCAAAACCAACAGTTTTTTGTTCCCAATCTGTCTTTTGAGTAGCGTTTACTGCCTTCTGATTTCAAAACTAGGTAAGTGCGTGACAAAAACTCTTAAAACATATTCCGGCCCTCTCACAGGAGAGGATTACTTTAAGTACTTAAGCACTAAATTAATTCATTGTTAGGTACTGAAGTACCTAAATTGGTTCCGGACATTTTTAGACCACCTTTAGCCAAAAACGTGAAAGAAAAAAATACAGCAAGTACCCAGAATTAAAAGACTTGAAATAAAATGTACAAGTTCATGTCTTTGGGATAGAATGAGCTAATCAAACCTTCTCTATCACCCGGAACAAGGTCAACTGGAGCTTTTTAAAAAGGCAAAGTCATTGTGGAAGGACGTCCTTGGTCTTTTAGACCCTGTCGCATAGCATACTCTTGAGCGCATCCCAAATTACTCACAGCAAAAGGGGGAGGAAAAAGCAATACTCATAAAGATGGACATCTTGCTGACTCATGGCAGAAGGCCTCTTAAGGGCTGATGCCAAGGATATTATGAAAATGATTCATTAAAGGCCAAGGATTTGAGCTGGTTTTACCTTGCTTTCAGGGCAGCCTGGCAGTGGGACATTTGATCTCAATTGCAAAGTGGCCCGTTTCCCTCACACATCACTGCCGCAATCCGCATCCAAATGCCTCGCTCTGGCTTTTGGCGTTTTTGGCTACGGGGCAAGCAGCTGTCCCTATTTCCAAGCTTTGCCGTTTACAAACGGAAAATGGTATTTGGATCGGAAGGGAAAGGAGCGGCGTTTTGGAAAGGCGGCGTGAGCAAAAGATCACCTCGGAGCTCAATAGGAATAAATCGGCCGGAGATTGATGGCGGCCACGGCTCATTAGGAAGGAATGCGCTGGAGTTTAATTGATGCGCTAATTTGCCAGCGCTCAGGAAATGGCCCTTGGGTGGGTCTTACAAACGGTACACAAATATTTACTCGATGTAGGTATAAATATTTTTGTGAACCAGTCGAGGAAGGTAAGCGCTTGGGAATTTGGGGCTCTGTGATGTCACCTCCGCCTGGGTCACATGACTCATCTCTGTGCGTCAACTGACAAATGTTTACTTTTAGGCTACGTTCACTTTACTGCCTGAAGTGAGCCAATTCCGATTTTCCTAAATAATTGTTTCTTAATAAAAATGTTGTTATCGAGTGAGCTCATTCAATCCCGCGGTCGTAATTTTATGTTTTCTAGTCCAAACATTTGAGGTCAGCTGCTTTTCTTGGGACGTTTTCAAGTGCTAGGCTAAAAGAGAACGTCTGCTACTAAAAGAGTCGTCGACAAAATATGATGTTTTTTACTGTTAAAGGGACAGTGTGTAAGATTTAGAGCGTTTTTCATTTTCAGCAGGAGGTGCTGCGGGTGCCGCATTTACTATTGTCCGTAGCTATAACAAACATGGCCGCCTCCGTACAAAAGTCACCCCCCCAGGTAATATAATTTAATGATTACTAGACCTATGATTATATTTGAAACAGACAAGTTTTTACAATAATTTATTCCTTTTTAATGAAAATTGGTCTAACCCTTACACACTGTCCCTTTAAAAGCCTTTTAAATACCGCAATGTAGTTAGTACTACCGAAACGTGTTTTGTAAAGCGCTCATCCGGCAATTTAAATTTCACAATTTAGCTTATTTTCAAGTGTTCATTTTTGAAAATGACAAATTAATCAAACGTAGTTCTATTTAACGCTACTTTAATCATATTTCGGGACTGTCAGGTTGACTTTGATTCATGTTAATACACTCAAGCAAAGAACTGAGCTTTTTCTCCATCGAACCGCACGTCAAACACTGGATATAATTGTGCCCTCAGCGACCTGTGCTTTTAATCGGTTGATTTTTTTTTTTTTTTTTTTTGGCGTAGATATAACTGTGCCCACGTCCAAAAAAGTGAACGAAGGTGCTCTCGTTGTCATTACGCGCGTTTCCGCCCGCGGATCGCCTAGCTGCCGTTTCGTCCCGATTGACCTTTTTCCAAAAACATTGACTTGTCCCAGCCCCCCTGCCGTCTGCTAGCTAGGCGTTGTCTGGTTCACTCCTCTCAAGGTGAACACGAGCTTTTAATTCAACAGCCCTCTGGTGCACTGGAGTCTTGGAAGAACTGCATTTGGTCAAGCTGCTTATGTTTTAGCCTTATTTAATCACGCCACGCCATATTGAATTTGCAAACAGCGGTCACGCCGCATGTGTAAGCGGGCTACGGCGTTGTGTATGTGCAGCAGGGACGGACTGCAGATTACATGATATATTGGTGTTCAGGCATCGCCTCTCCTTTTAAAATTCCTTTAACCTTGACTCCCCTAAACAACAGGGAGAACACATCTGCCAGGCTGGTGTCAGACATTAGTACACACTGCTCGGGCAGGATTGTCACTTTTTATTAACGCCCAGAGCTTTTCTATGGACACCAGCTGTTGTATGAAGTGCAAAAGCCTTAGTTACATAAATGACCTTGACTTTAAAGACTTGGCTTCAGCTTCCCCGCACTTCTAATTCTTTTGTTTGCTCTCATACATTTTAAATGGATTACTGTTGGTGACAGCGAAGGTCATTTTCAAACTTTTTTTTTATTTGGAGATAAAAGACCGCATAGGCAAGTATGTTCACGTGTGGAGGTCACGCGGAGGGGGGGTGAAGGTCACATTCTTAGAACGTTGATCCGTGCCATCTGTGTCAAATTTTCTCGTGGCAGCTAAAGCTTTCCGTGACCTTTCGATTTCTGTTATTTCAACAAGGAAGAGTTGATGGGAAGAAAACTACCGGTAGATGATCACGCGTCCAGTCGGGGTTGTTGCAGCTTTTAGCCCTCGCCGTCAACTGTGCTTGTCCTCCTTGATGTGGAGGACCTTCGGGGTAAAAATCACTTTAGAATGGTGGCTTCTCTGTCATTGGCTGACATTGTCGAGGATAACGGATAATCGCCCCTATACTGTAGCGCCATTTGTTGGCGCTGCTGTCCGATTGTGGAGGAGGAAAATGGAGGTCGGTCTTTTTGGATTCCGCTAGCAAAGAGGAGACATGTAAACGGACGCGGAAGGTCCTTCTTAAGCGGACAGATAATGGAATTCTGATACAAACGTCAGAGGAAATGAGCAGGTAATGTGCTTTAGGCACTTGAAGACAACATTTGCAATGGTCAGGTCACGTATTCTATATATTTCTCTCTCATTTGATGGTTTGGTGTTTTGAGTTTGGTCATCTGAGTATCGTCACTGCAAATCTAGCTGTAGTAGGGCTCTCTGACTGTCACGTCAAGTTACCGATATTCAAACCATACCCCCGTTTCCATCCGGGTTGAAAATCCAGCTTTGCTGTAGGGATCAAACGGTGGTTGCAAGAGGCATTCTATTAAAATTGTGTTAAGCTCACTGGCGGGAAAAATAGCCCTAATCCTGAGTATCCAAGCAGCATGACAGCAGACGTCAGATGGCCCAGTATGACCAGGTTGGCTTTTGTTGTCATCAGATTTAGGTCAACAGCTTAAAGATGGCCTTTATCAGTGATTGATCCTAGTGGCCCGGTCTTAAATACCTTTTGTTCTTTATTGCGCATAGTGCTAAAATGATTTTTTTTTTTTTTGGGATGATGTGTATTTATTTAGAAGTCTAAAAATGGCTGAGCAGATTGCTTTCTTAATGCTACTCAGACTTAATTGCTACTTGATCAACTTAAATCCAAGTTCTAATCCCAGCTCATTTTCAAGGTGGAATTAAACCGACTACCTTGTTAACCTCACTGTCATGACAACCTGTGTTTGCGGAGGTGGATTTCAACCTGTTTAAAAGTTCACCGCATTGTTGTTGTTTTGACCCCTGCTTGCCTTCGTTCCCTGTTAGGTATTTAGACTGGCAACTGCACAGGTTGCCATAACCTTTGATCGTGATCAAGGACCGCCGTCCTTTCGCGTGACCCAACTTTGTCGGTCCGCTCAGCGGAGGGCGACCGAAGGTGGGGACAGCTGAAGCCAAGTGGAAACTCCGTATTAATTAACCTTAAAGGGAGGTGGCCTTGACTGTTGGAGGTGCTCCGTATCCTTGGAAACCACGCCGACAAGGTTCAGTGAGGAGGTCTCTCAGGGCTGCACGGCTGACAGTCATAGTAACCGGCATATGGTACATCATTGTCCCCGGTTCTGCCTTCCAAACAGTGGTGAGCTATGACGGACGCTCCTAATCCACCTCGAACCTTCCATGCGCACTCGCTTAGCCGGCAAGTAGTCTTGCCGTGTTCTTTCCGTGCGTTCGAAATGAACAAGTATTACATGACGTCAGTTTTTGTTTGACGATTGTTTGCTGATACAACCGCATGGCAGATAACTTGAAGGTTTCATTGCTGTCCATGCGTCATTACAGATAAAAAGATGCCCTTGCCGCCAACATTCTGCAGAGGAGCATCAACAATTCCTGCATTTGTCCTTATTCGTGTTGTCGCTGTACCGAAATTCTGACATCGATACTAAACCTGTAAAAAGTACCCTGATACAGATAATGAAACACTCAGCAATATCAAGCACACTCACACACTAATGTGTGTATATAATACGTAATTTAGCGCAAATAGCATTTTTAATTGATGCACCAAAACAATAAGTTCAGTGAAAAACATTGGAAAACTGGGAATGTATAACACAAAGATGACTGCGGATTGTGTATTAAAACAAAATTATATTGGGGGGGGGGGGGGGGGTGAGCTTTAATAAACTGTACGATGTTTAAATCTCTTCATTTCGGGTGTCATATTCAGTTTGGTTGAAACAGTCACACTTTGCCTGTTTTTTAAGGAGCTGCGCAGAACTACGGGTACAAAATGATAAAAAGAAAAGATGCCATCTTATATTTTCTGAGAGATTGCTGTATTTTTTTAGTACTTTGATTAGATGCAATTCTAGTCCTTAAATCCATTTATACATGCATGTGAACATAATGTTAGTGGGTGAGTGGGCGGATGATCCTGCTTCGTATATACTGAGGCTCGCATCTTGTGAGATGCTGCTCATAAGGAGCATGAGGTGGTGAGGGGGGTTAATCCACCGAAATGACAAGCCCCATAAGAAATAATTCACGGCTCTCACAAGACACTTTTTTTTTTCTCCCGAACAAAACCACTCCAAGGGGCTTATGTCACAAGACCTGTTTTCAGGGTTGTGGGCCTGAATTTTCAATTTGGATCCAATCAGAGCAAATCTACATTTTCGGTCCATTGGGTAAGTGTGGCGTTGGGGGGGGGGTGCCAGGGCAGTCAATCTGAAATGTTGCTAAGTAACAACAGTAGCAGACAAGGAGGTGGTGAAATGATCGTGACGCAGCGGTGTGCCAATTCCTGCTTTTAACAGTCGCCTCATTTTCTTTGTGTCTGCCCATCTCCTCCAGGTCCCCCGTGTGAGATGTGTCAAGATTTTCCATTGACACCGCGGGCCATGGAATGTGTAAACATCGAAGAAGCTATCCTGACAGCCTACGGTGTTTAAAGGCGTACGTTATTGCCCGGATTACCTGTAGCCATGGTTGGTGTTTCACCCCAGTCGTGAGTGTGTCCACAAGAGTGGTCACATTTTTTTGGGTCCTTGAGAAGTGCATGGCACCGTCAACCCCATGATTTAGTTGACATTTGTTTCCTTGTAGCGCTGCTGAACCATACAAGGGGATCCTAGTATTGAACATGACTCATGGGGAGGAGCCTGGCCCTGAGACACACAAGGATTCCGCTGTTCTAACTTATCTGGAAGGTTTACTGATGCATCCTGTGGTGGCCGGGCCTGGGGCCACGGCGAGCAGGAGGTCGGAGGCTGCCCACAGCAACCAGGACCAGGGAGACAAGGTGGGCGGTCCGTTTCAGCTACCCGCCCATGGCCCGACCGCTCCGAAGGCTGGAAACAATGGACCGACGGCGGGCGCTTCTCAGCACTTGAAGAAAGCCCGCCTCTTGCGCTCCGGAACTTGGAACGACCCGGGGAACCGCCGTTTGAGTTCGCCGCCGGTGGAGCTCAATGGCAAAGCGGGAGGCCTGCAAAACGGGTCACCGGAGGATTCCCCCCACGCCGGGGAGAGCACTCTTTTGGCTTCCCTGCTTCAGTCGTTCAGTTCGCGGCTTCAGAACGTGGCGCTCTCGCAGCAGTCCCACAAGCCGCAGGGCGAGCGTTCGTCTCCTTCCGCCGCGCCGCCTGCAGATAAGGAGCCGGTCCCTGTGTACGGGACGGCCTCGAGCCGCTTGAAGGGCCTGATGAGAAAGAGCAAACTTCAGAACCACAGCAACACCCCTTACAGTCGCCGGGGACACAGTTACGACAGACCACCCGAGTCTCCCCGGGCGGCGCACAGCGCCACGCCCCCTTCCGCCACGACGGCCTCCGAGTCGGTGTCCTGCGCGGACCGTTTGAAGGCTGTCGCCAACATGGTGAAAATCCGTTCCAGTCCGGCCCCTTCACCCAAGCCCAGTGTCGCCTGCAGCCAGCTAGCATTACTGCTGTCCAGTGAAGCTCATCTTCAGCAATACTCCAGAGAGCACGCGCTCAAAGCCCAGCTCTCAGGAAGATCTGCCAGCGAAAGACTCGCTGCCATGGCCAACCAGCAACACGGCCTTGACAAAAGGCCTCAAAGTGTGGGCGGAACTTTGCCGGAGACTCCAGAGACACAAAGTTCTTTAACGAGCCACGGTGGAATGACGACGACAAACACACTAACGACAACAAAAACACTCCCTCAGTTGGCCTTGTCCAGTCCACAGAGCCCCCCCCTCTTATGCGGGCACGTCCAAAACTCCTCCCCCACTCCCCCGCATTCTCTGAGCCACTTTCACAGCCAAACCCCTAGGGAAAAGCGAGGCTTTGACTCACGGCCAACCCGGCCCCCCCAAACATGCAGTAGTTTGCTGTTGCTGCTTCTCAACAACCACAACCATCAGAAGCAACTGACAAAAAATGGACACCTGGAAGATAGTTGTAGCGTTCTACCAGCGAGCGGCTCATCTTCAGTCACGTCTGATAGCGAGTGTTCCACCCATGAAAAAAGCCTGACCAAGGACAGCAGCGATGCGGAAACTTCTTACTCAAGCTGCTCTCCCATGGATCTTTCTATGAGAAACTGGGCCAAAAAGCATGACGCGGGGCCAAAATCCTCAACCCCTTGTTCCTCTACCGCCTCCTTTTCCACCTTTACGCACGCCGTATTCGATTCTACCGCGACCGTTTCCTCCAATGCGACGACATTCTCTTGCCATTCTTCAGCTCCATCCGCTAACGCCGTCTTTTCGCCGCCGCCCGCCGTCGTCTCTTCTGCCTCCAATTCCAATTCCTCCTATTCCTCTTCATCCGCCGCCTCCCTGGATAAACTAACAGAATCTTTATTAAAAAAATGGAAGCCTCAACCATCGGACACAAACATTGTGAGGAATAACGAGCGCGAAACGAACCCGGACCTCAAATCTCAATCCAAGTTAACGCTAATGCAGCTGCTGCTCGAGCGCAGAAACAACGACGTCGTCAAAAAGAACACGCGTGACGATTTGCCGCTTGATATAAGCATGGCCGCGATGTCTCGAACCCCACCTAACCCCGTGTCCTGGGAGGAGCCCGGGACAAAAAGCCCAATGGATAAGCCTATAGTCCCCATCCAGCCGACGCGCTCCCTCAGTCGGGACCCGGGCGCTACATTGTCCCCGCGCCCTCCCTCTCCCCACGTCCAGTCAAGCCCATTGGATCTGTGCAAATCGAAAGCCTTCTCTGCCGAGAAGTCTTCGGAGCCTGCCTTCAGTGCCAGTAAACTCTTACAAAATCTGGCTCAATCTGGAATCGCCTCATCCTCCCCTCCAATCCCCGGCAAAGCGTCGAATCAGGAGCTTGATAACAGCAGGCCCTTATCCCTGTTGGAAAGACTCAATGCTCCCGTCAACAGGAGTACCAGCGCCACCCCGCTCTCTGACATCGCCGCGGGAAGTGGCCCTCCTTTAAATAGGAAAGAAACAATTCCTCCGCCGTCACAGATAGAGAACCTTTTGGAGAGGCGCACTGTCTTGCAGCTTCTCCTAGGAGCCGGCCCGACCACAGCTTCGGCCGGCCACAAAGACAGGCCTGAGGGGAGCGGCAGGAGGAGCGCCGAGTCGGAACGCGGGAGTTACGACAGGAGCCCCGGTGTCTCCAACGTCCGCGAAAGCGCCGACGCTCTCGATGTCGGCATCAAAACGGAGGAGGGGGCGGGGCCGTCCCCGGCCGCGCCCGAGGACGTCGTCAACAGAAAGAGACGGAGCGGTTTTGAAAAACCTAGCCCCCTGTCAGATACGGACCTAAAAACAGAGCACGGACCTGCGGAGGTGGCTGCAAAATACGGTCTACTCAGTCAGTTGCTCAAACATCAGACGGCCACGTACTACGCCGGCGCCGTTTCGCAGGCCGAGTCGCAACCCGGACAGGTCAAAGAGGAGAGGAGAGAATATCCCAGCCCCGGTCCTAAGAAGAGACGCCTGTGCCCGGAACAGACCGACAGCATGGACGCCGCCGTGTCTCCGAGAGCATTTCCAAGAGGCGACGCAAACGTTTTTGCCCCGCCCGGCGCTCAGGTGGCGCCCGACAAGCGGAAGCATCCGAAAGAAGAGGACTTTGCGAGCGGGAGGCCCCCGAGAGAAACTTTTAGCAGGGAGAGTCGCGGATTCAACGTGCTCAAACAGCTGCTGCTCTCCGACAACTGCCTGAAGGAGTTGTCCCAGCAGCACCGCGCCGCATCCAGCCCTTCCGTCCCGCGGGCCAACGGCAAGGCCAACGGCGACATCCTCACTCAAGCCGCCCCCAACCACAGCTTCCTCCACCTGCCCGGCTGGCACCCTCACGGTTCGCTCCACTCAGGGCCTTCCGCCGACAACAGAACGCCGCCCGCCCCTCCGGCGACCGACGGCCATATTCGCGGCCCCCGGGCTCATCAGCCGGCGCCGTGGCAAGGCGCCCGCAAAAGGGAACCTCCCGGTCTCGTCAAACAGGAACCGGAGAGCCCCGTCCGGTGGAACAGTCAGGAGAACGAGGAAGGCTGCGACTCGAACCCGGAATCTCCTCGCCTCTCGCGTTCCAACCCCATTCTTTATTACATGTTGCAGAGGGGCAGCGTCCAACTGAGGAAGGACGGAAAGAGTCCGGGCGAGGCCTCGCGGTCTCTCGTCAAAATTAAAGAAGAGCCGATGGGTGACATGCACGCCTATGAACAGGGCTCCACCCCGCAATCGCCTACCACGCGCAGTGACAAGCACAGCCAGGACAACCAGAGGCTGACTCAGTCGTCCGAGTAGAAGACGGATTCTCAAATATAACCCCATTCGTTATCGTGTCAGTTTTATTCGTTTAGTTTTTTTTTCCGCTTTTTTGCCGAATCGCTAGAAAGACGATTACCAAAAGGGCGGAAAAAAAAACACGATGCTACTTCACGTTGCACACTTTGCTTTCTTTCTTTCGGTCTCTCGGTACTACTGAAGTAACCAAATTTCACGAAATAGCTCACCGGTGATGCTCAGGCCTTTTTATATTTTTATTCTATTTATATTTTTCCATGAGCCTTTTATTCGCTAGGATTGTTAGGTTACGCTTCTTGTTTGATAGTAAAAATGATCCTTTTCGTTTGATTAACTTGTTTGATTTCACAGAGGTATTTTACGTTTTCGAGTCCAAACATTCAAGCCCAAGTACTGATACTTTTTTTAAGTGTTTGACTGGGTTATTAATACTAAATTAATTACTTTGGGTACGCAAGTACTAATGTGATCAATTTCTTTAGGTATAAAAGTACTAGATTGATTATATAAGTAATCGATTACATATTAAAATGCTAAAGTAATCAGTTAGCGAACCTACCAAAGCAAAGGTCTCAAACATAGGGTCCGCGGGCCGGGTCTGGCCCGCAAATGGGTTTTTCTGGCACGTGAGATGATTTTGTAAAGTATAAAAATCAGTTGATTTTTTTAGCAAGTTATCGAATGTTAACGTTAATATTTTATGAGTAATAGTAATGTAGTTTTATTTTGGACATTATTAAAAAAGAATAATACATTTCAAGTTGTTGTTTTCGAGATATAAATAATGCGTATGAATTTGACACGATTCTGGATTTGGTTAGTACCTTCAGCCAAGCACTTGAAAAAAATTCAAAACAAAGTACCCGGGGTCAAATGTTTGGTCTCCTAAACACAATAAACGTAAATATAAGTCTTTGGGATTGAATGAGTAAAAATAACATATCGCCTTGCAACCTCTCCAATTGTTGCATGCCATAAAAAATATTGACGGCTCAGAAAATGGTACCACTCATTTCCGTTTCATTTATTTTCCTCCTTAGCGGTTTTATCCGAACCAATTTGAACGGAGGCTTCAAAGTGTATTGTAATATAATAACAGAAACGTTGACGGTCACCGCATTTTTTTTGTTATTGTTTGATTTTCAACTTTCGACAGTGCAAATTCAGGGAAGCGTGTGTAGTTTTTAGTAAAAGGGTACCACGGCGCATGTGTGGTTTTCTGCAAAGTGAAGTCGAACGCTCGGCAGTTGTATTTGTGCACAAAGTTTGACGACGAAGCACATTGGCTTTTTCCTCCTCATTTGTTCTCAAGGAGCGCCCGGAGTTTGCACTATTGAAGCCAAATCCTTTTTTCTCCTTTAATCATTCGAGCGGCATGTGAGAAAAATGTCAGTATTGTTATCTGTTGAGAATTTGACAGCTAGTGACCCCCCCCCCCCCAAAAAAAAATCCATTTCTTAACTGTTGTGCTTTCGAGACCTTTCTGTGGTCGTCTCTTTGTAAAATTGCCCCCCCCCCAAAAAAAAAGAAAAAAGAAAAGCATGATACTACAGAAAAGACACGATTTCGACACGCCGCTTTCTCCACTTTAGCTAGCGTGATCTTTTTGAATACATATTCCGACGTCTTGGGTTATTGATACGATTTCACAAACGGTTCAATGTATTTGTGTAAATAGTACTTTCGGTATGAAAGATGACTATTTTGTAATGTTGAAGCAAAGATATTACCCTAGTTTTTATTGCGCTGATATGTAAATATGAATTCTAAGCGTACAGGTGTACATACATGGGAAACGGATGATATGCCCTTTTTGTTTTTTTTCCGGTTGGATGGTTTGTTGTTTGCATGTGTCTATGTGGTAAATGATAATCTATTCTGAGCTGTGTTGTGTAATAATGTCTGACTTTCTCCTCACTGCTGCCTGTTGCATGCAGACGCATGGGAACTACCTGTGTATCCCCCCCATTGGTGATGGGGGGGAAATGTTCAAGTCTTAAAAATAGTTTTGTTTTGTTTTGTTTTTTTAATCAAGTTTGTTTGAGAAGATTCCTTCTTTAAATAACCACAGACTGTTGAACAAGTTGACGAAAAATATGTGAAGAATATAAACGTGCGTTGAATATTTTTGTGATGATGATTTTTTTTTTTTCTGTTACCGGTTAACAAAGCTCTGGTAAGGGCTTTATGTTGGAAAATTGACGTACAATCAGATTTGCATTGTGCATCTAAAAATTTGTAGCCACAAATATGAAAACAAAGGAGGAGGGGTCATTTTTTTCATGTGAAGACCTGAAATAATTTGTTTTTTATGTTTTTTTTTTGTTTTTTTTGGTGTTCATTTGCACTGATATCCCTGAAATAAAGTTCTAAAATGCATGAGCTAGCCGAATGTCTTCCACTTTTTCGGTTTTGACTTTCACAAGCTTGATTTGTCATGTTCAAGGGCGCCCCGCTGAGGGGAGACGTAATTGATTATTTGAACTGAATTAAGAATTTGATTGTCAATTGTGTGGGATGGATTGTTTACTAAGTAAGACAAACCCTGGCCGCCAACAGGAGTCTCTTTGATTTCATGTCAACTAGTTAGCATCAGCTAGAGCCAAAGCCTGCGTCAATACAATAGGGAATTAGGTACTAAAGTAATTGCTACAAACTGTTACTAAATGAGCAAAGTAATATGTTTTTCCTTTTTTTCATAATTGGTTCAATTAGGGTCTAAAAATGGCGGTTGAATTAAGGAATTAAGCAAAGGTGGGTAACTTACTTTTTTTACAGCATTTTTTTGCATTCCGGTCCGTCATTCTTCAGGCGCCGGTCTTCTTCTGTCCGCACTTGTAATTCTTTTTTCTAAAAGTTAACATGCCTGTGGTTGTACAGTTACACTGTAATTGGAACATAACACAGTAATAGAAGTGTAACACGAAAACAAAGCCAGCTAATTAACCCTAGGCTAATGCACACGTGTCATGTTGACATTTATAACGGCCTGCACTACAACTATAGAAGATGATTTCGTTTACATTTGTCGAAATTTAATTTCACCTACACTATAACTGAAACAAAGTATTGCTGATTAATTGAATTAAGTTCTAGACTGATTTTATGTTCACAGGTGCACAGTACTCGCTTTCTTTTCATGCATGTAAAAAGAAAAACTACTCAAATGTATATAAAACAGAATGTTATCTGGAAGCAAGGACCTTTTTTACTACTAAATGTACATTCATTTCTTCTTGCCACGTCGTGTTACAAAGAATTTGACTGCTAAACGTAAGATCTGTGCTGTTCCTTGATATTTTCCTCCCCATACGCCATGTTTGAAGAAGCGGGGGGAGCATGTGAGGGCGGGGAGGTCACGCAGCTGCAAGCCAACAGTTGATCCTGTCCCCGGAAACAGGATCGCCCCGCTCAGGTCAAGGAGTTGCGGCAAAAAAAAGGTTGTGACCCCCGGGGAGAAGGAACAGACTTCACAAAGAGGTACATCTTCAAAAGCCGCGCCTCACACCCCCATCAGGGAAACTGGACGGTTGGAAAAATAAACCGGTTTGACCTTTTTTTTTTTTCCTCCCAAGTCAGGTTCCCCAGGTGCGTGTTTTAACCTCTTTCACCGTTGTCTGACTTTTTAAGTGCAGCTCATTTTAAACGCGCATCCGAGCCTGGCATGAGAACGGTTGCGATTCAAACGCATTTGGATGACAACCGTCTATTTTTAGCACAAATGAATGCAAAAAAATTGAAAAAAAAATGGCAGTGAGGTTACCGTAGCATGATTTAGCAGTGTTTAAAAAAAACGCAGGACACCTAAGTACAGATTTTAGTACCAATTTTAGTTGACACATGTTTCAAGGCAGAATCATATGACGATGTAGGCGTCAGTGGTACCATATGAAAGATAGAATTCAGTTCTGTATGTAGAAAAAGTACATGATATGCCAAACTTTTTGAACAAAAAGAGAAAAATCCTTTACTTTTTTTATATAGCACATGAAATATCTCAATACAATGCAGATAGAATAATGCTGACATTTCCAATAATACATGCTTGTGAATCTAATTCATCCAGGTAATTTCTTTTGCAGGGCATGAAATCATTTGCAACACCACTTAACAATTTTCAGGTGGAACTAAATGAGTTTCAAATTAACATTTGATCATCAATCCGTCATTTTGAGACTTAGAATATTTAAAATCCTCTGAATTTGTCATCTCAATGGTAAATATCCGGAGCAGTATTTTACTCTTGCTTAAATAAATACATTTCATAATTTATTTGCTACTTTGCAATGCTGCGCGGGTCAAATTACATGACATTTTGTTCTGTGCGTAATAAAATCTTTGGGTATCCAACCTTTAGCTGATTTTCTCACGAACAATCCAATAATTGGATTTGAAAACATGAGTATATAAGTATGAGTATAATCATGAGTAATAACAGGAGGGAAATTGTGTTTTCATTGACAGAATATGATCAGACTGCCTATAAAGCATAACGTGCGTGTGCACACTCAAACGCTGTTAAAACATGAAATACATATAAAATGAAATAAACAAACGTTAAAAAGCCGTTTATATAACACGTGAGGTTCAAAGTTCATATTGACACCAGAGTGAAATGAGGACACCTGCGCTAGCTAGCAACATTTGGACATTGCTATTTATTTTTTTAAGGGATTAAGGCACATTTGTTATTTCTTCCAAAATGCATGTTATTTATAGAAGTGAATTTGAATAAAGTGCTCGATCGTTGTGGGACTTTTTTTGGGGGGGCGGGGGGGGCACAAGCGGAGGTCAGGCAATCGGTGCGGGAGCGCGCACAGACAAGCAGTCGATTGTCAAGTTTTACACATTGACCCGAGGTTAAACTTGTGACTCCTTCCTTTATGTTTGCCGCCGCTTCAGCAATTAGAGGAAATCAAGAGGTTACTGCTGGTTCAGGCTTGATAAGAATCTCGAAATGGAGAAGTTCACAGAGGAGAAGGGTGACTGGGAGTTTAAAGAGCGCACTCAGTCATGGGGAGGATTAAATTTAAAAAAAAAAAAAAAAAGAGGAAGTCAGGGCTGAAGGGAACTGCGCTGCTTTTTCAGAAGTGCACCGCAGACAAAAAGCCGTTTGTTTGCTCGCTGGATTATACATTCAAGCCAAGTAGCTTGAACTTGTCTCCTGTAAAAAAAAAAAAAAAAAAGATCTCAAGTGAAAGACTGCCTTATCAAGTGACCCATAACATTCTCCGCTACCAAAAACAATTCATGTATTTATATTATAATTATGTTTGTTTTGGCAGATAAGTAGGATGACTAAGTTTTGACAACCCCCTCCCCTTTTGTATTTTTTTTTGTTTTTTTTGGACTATGCCTATGTCAGTGCTTCTCAAATAGTGGGGGGCGCGAGGTGATACCACGAGGGGCGCCCGGGGAAAGGTTTTATTTTCGTGGCGTGAAGTGTAATTACAATAAGAATATTCAGCATTTTTTATGAGTTTCAGCTTGGTTATTTTTTTTTTCAGTTTTAGACTAAGCTTTAACCCGTATAAACGCTGTAAAAAATCGCAAACAGTTGTTGAAAGTTGATCTATATTGCTTTTTTTTGTTCATGTTAAAAAGGATATGGGTTTAACTATACTTGTACAATTTTTGTAGATAATCTGATTCATACTCAGCGCATTGAGTGAGGGCGAAATATAATTGAGAAGCACTGGCCTGTGTCAATCACACTGTTGTCATGGAGATTTATGTTTTTATTTTCGTTTTAACTCGATAACTACATGAAGAATCCAAAGAGAAGGAGTTCTCGCGACAAGTTGACTGGGGAGGCCTTCAATGACCACTCACACAGTAGGACATCGCAAACATCTTTGGAAAATCTTTTTCATTGCACTTGTAATGCACTCCATCATAGTAAAACAGGCAAACGTTGAGAGAAGGCCAGCCGATGCTTCGAAATAAAATGTACCATCACGACGTACGACACCAACAGAATCGGTACGCTTCTATTTCTGACCGACGGCGGCCGTCGTTTGCGCCGCCCTAAAGTCGCGTAAACGGAGCCGATGCAATATTGATGCGAGAGAGTCCCTGTGGTTGAACGCGCGGCCTGTCAGTTTGACAGCTCTTGGCTGACACTGAAAGAACATGGATGATAGTTGCCGTGTTTTACAAAGTGGCCTGGGAGCGCAAGAAGCGACGTCAGTATCTCCGCCATCTCGCGTCCGCCGCCACTGTCAACCTCATTGCGAGTCCTTTTCGAGTCATTTGTTTACATTTGAGAGGCCGGCGCAAGGGAATGGGCGACCCAAAATGGTGGAAGATCTATAGAACCGTCAGACGCTCCCCGCCCCCTTTCCGTCATCGGGTCCGTCATTTTTTTGATTTAATGATTAAAACTTCGTTAAAAAGAAAATGATTAAAAACGTCATTGACAGAGATTTTGCAATGTAATACTCGCTCTCTCTCTCTCTGTCTCTCTCTATCTCTATGTATATACTGTATATATATATATATATATATATATATAGATAGATAGATAGATAGATAGATAGATAGATAGATAGATAGATAGATAGATAGATAGATAGATAGATAGATAGATATTAGCATTGAATAGAATGTTTGTAAACTATTTTAAAACAAAAAAATGCATCCAATCTTTTTCCATCACACTATTGTAAAATTTTGAAAAAGTTCCCAGGAGCCAATAGGGCGGCGCTAAAAAGTCCCACGCAGCGGAGATAGTTGTAAATTGTCTCATATTTGAGCAGGAAACGTTCAGGAATGTAAGACAGAAAGCGTTACTAATTTCCTGTAAAGGATGACGAGGTGGATAATCCGCAGAGTCATGAACTCTCCCAAGTAAACATTTCTCGAAAGTAGAATTTGAAAGTTCAATCCAACCTGCCCTACGAACTTTGGACTGTGGAGACAAAGGGGCGATTGGAGTTTATGTAAGGCGTTCATAAAAAAATTCACAGTCTTGATTGTTTACATTTTTCCCCAAGTAGCAAATTCCCAAAAATTTATTATCTGAGCTACCATTTTTTATTTGCTTCACAAATTGTCATTTTCACAATTATTCAGCAACAAAAAAATCACAACTTTTTATTGTCGCGATTCACCACCAGTTCTTTATTTAGCCACTGATTCAAATGATTCCAATTTTAACGTGTCAAAAAAATAAAATCATTCACTATTGTGCTCTTTCCTCCATTTTTTTTGTTGCAAAATTCAAAAATTTCCAAAGAAAAATTCTATATTGCTCCTCAGGGACTCATTCACACATTTATTCACCTTTGGGATTCTTTTCTCCATTCTCAAAGGATTTTACTACGCCACTGCGTTGCTACATTGTACTTGAATTATGTACAGTGTTATACTTCTGCACATTCCATAAAAGTTGCGTCTTTGATCTTCACCAAACATCGGAACTGTAAATGATCTCGTCAAGCAGCGATCAAGTCAAATTAGAGGCAAACAAGTGCCTCGACTTTGCCGATTGATTCATCCGTTTAATTTTTGATTGGCTTCCTGACAGCGCTCCAGATTCTCAAGCCGCTGCCTTGAGGTCAAAGTGGGACGTATCAGCCCAGGGAAAACGTCCCTTAAAAGAAAATAACTCTCGCAGACTACTTATATCGCTAATATAAATGCACAGTCGATAGTTTGGCCAAGAACGCGTTCAAAATATTGATTGAGATGCAATATTAAAAACATGCCTTGTGATTTAAAATGCAACTTGATTTACACAGTGAGATCATTTTCATGAATCATTCATCGCTTATTCCACATTTCAGCTGCTTGAGAGCGTGTGTGCGTGTGCAAGTGCAAACTGCGAATGTAAGGAAGATGTCGCCATCTGCTGGACAAACCCAAGAGCGCTCGCCGCCAGTACTGGAGGCCTTGTGTTATCGCGGCCCGGCACATTCGCTAATGTTTGGCTAAAATAAAATCGCGATTTTCATCATTCTGGGTGGTTTGGATTTTAAGCGATTTTAATGGGAGGAACAAAAAAATTAAAATAAATCGAAAGGTGTGGCGGACAAAAAGTCAAGTGCATTCGGGTCTTTCTCAACCGCCTTATTTAATTAATCAAGAGGATCAACTCGAACGCTCTCATCAGCATATGTGTTTCGGTATGTAAATGTGCCCACGTCGTTTACATATTCATAAAACTGCCATCAATATGCATTTGTGCTAGTTGGATGGCACAATTCGCGGTAACGCAGCATGCCGACTGCTTGAGTTCGAAGCACAATGCTATTTCTGATTGTGACCCAGTTGTGCGGCCATTCGCTTCCTGCTTAACTGAACGGAATAAATTAAATTGAAATGACTGAATGTTGAAAATATTTTCCTCCTAGACCATTGGAGGAGAGATAAGTACTGTCAGGTGTCTGACTACAGATAACACATTAATATAAATCAAGAGTCAGTCGTGTGTGGGAATTCCAACGTACTGATACTTTAGTTATTTTAAACAATATAAAGAGGAACGTTGAAACCGATCTGATTACAAGCTATATTACCATGTGACTCGTCATCAGTCCTGTGTGCCAAAAAAAATAAAAGAAATGAATCTTACGATGATCTATTTGGGAGAATGTAGGCAACCATCCATCCATCAATCTGATCATTAGCTATAGCCATCCATCCATGCATCCATCCAATATTAGCTATAGCCATCATCCATCCATCCAATATTAGCCATAGCCATCATCCATCCATCCATCTAATCATTAGCTATAGCCATCCATTCATCCATCCATCCATCCAACATTAGCTATCTCCATCCATCCATCCATCCAACATTAGCTATCTTCATCCATCCATCCATCCATCCATCCATCCATCCATCCATCCATCCATCCATCCATCCATCCATCCATCCATCCATCCAACCATTAATTACCCAGGTCTATCGATACGCATGATCCATTGCTTTTAAGGTCGACATAAATCAAATCATATAAGGAAGATGGCTAAAATCTAGTTTTAACAAGAGTTGAACGGTTGGGCTGAATAGTAGCTGGATAATTTCCATTTTTTTCGCATGTGTTTACTTTCACATTAATAGCTCCTCACGTTAAAAAAAAAAAACAAAAACAATGCGCCTTAACGTTATTATGATTCGTGACGTTGCCTGGTGAGCACAGACATGAGTAATCGATACCAGATGAGTGGGAGGTGGCAATGTTTTCATGCCTGCTGACAATCTGGCCAACTCACTCTACCATGGCACTCGTAATGTCGCAGTCTCGGGATTCCCTCCACGTTTAAGTCGCTTGAACGAAACCAATACGCGCGTTTTGCTGATTCTGGTTCTATTTGGTCAGCATTTATCTCTGAATCGGCCATGACTGTAGAGCAGAATGTCCTCCAGCAGCATTCTCAAAAGGTAAGCTTAATGCTAACTGTGGCTAGCTAACTTGGTCGTAAGTGCAATGCAGTGTTGTTTTGAGTTTTACTGTTTTTAACACGCAATGCGTTTTGGGCTGAATTGCATGACTTTGCGGCGGGGTTTTATGCAAGCGATACGATTCGGAATTTAATCGAATATGATATGTTTCTTGGAGGCCTTGTGTTATCGCAGCCTAGCACACTCGCCAATGTTTTGCTAATTGTTAGCGAGTGTTAGCAGCCGAGCCCATGTTACGCCGTTTGTGAAAATTGCGTAACTATTATAAGCGTCCCGCTTGTTGACCTTTACGAACGAGCGATTGCTCGGTTAACAGGTTTAAGTAATTTTAGACAACCGTGGCGTCAATGGAAATAAGCAACGGCATGCGCGAGTGCCATGCAAGTTCAATGTTCATTAACTCCTTAATTCAAATTGCCGAGCCAATCGCTGGTTTTGTATTCATTTATTTTGCAGTTGTATTCGCTTTCAATGAGCCACACAATGTTTTGTTTGCAAATAATGCTCTCCGTTTTGGGGCGCGCTAATGTTGTCGAGATTACTCATGTCCAAAGTATGTGAAAGCTTTGTTTACATAGCATGGCTAGCAAGGATAGCGGAGATTTAGCAGCTTGTTTCTGTCACTTGACTTGAAGGACCATGCACATGCGTTTAACGATGCAGGAAAAGAATTGAAGGATTGTAGGGTAGGTAACTGAGAATTTCTCTTCTTTAAGTTTATGCTATGTTCTGTATGTTAAGCACAGCGTTGGAACGCGTTATATAACCAAAGGAATTATGTTGCCATTGGTAAAGATGCCCTAATCGCAATTAAACTAATTATTATTTTTTCCATTGACGTCACTCATGCTTGTGTCCCAACTATGTTACCAGGCAGCTGTTTTGGCCATGCCCCAAAAATAGGTAACACAAAAATAATCTCAGTTTTCATTGTCACACATTTTTAGAAACACATCTGTGAAGCCTTTAAAGGTACTTTCACTATCTTTGTATTATTATTTTGAATGTCTTCAGTAAAAGCTGCCGTGCTCATTTGTTCTGGCAGTTTTTGAGAAACCGTGTTCTGAATCTCACTAAAACTTGCAAGAAATACGCATAGGACTCAAATGTAAGCTTGGCAAATGCTAAGAGGACCTTGCTGAACTAACTGGCCTTCTTGAGTGCCGCCTACTGCACCTGTGAAAACCTGAGGCGGTTCTCTTCCCTTGGGACTTGTGAGTCCGCCTCTGTATACAAAGTGCACTCGCTCATTATTTTAAGTGCATTCAATCAAGCCTCGCGTTGCAGATAGAGTGCGTGCTAAGGCCATGCAATCCTGCTTATATTGACATCATTAGGCTGTCAGACATACAGTGCCGTACAAATTCCAGTTTTTTGCCCTGAAATAAAATACGGCTACGATTTAGAAAAAAAAGAGAAAAGGTGGTATTGTCTGAAGACATTAAGATTGAATATTTTGGTCATATGATTACAGTAGGTTACTGGGGAAAATGCGCTGCAATCCACAGAACACTGCATACACAGGAATGAGGCACCAAAATAGAAAATATAACTTCAAACAATAAATGCAAACACTTAGGGAATCCAGTAAAAAAAGATGCAATCACAATCATGTAGACAAGTACAAATGTACTTAACATCTTCTACAAACATCCCATGCTAAACATAGCTCTTAGCTAAGCTTGCCTCTGTCAAACCAATTACTTCATCATACTCCTGTGGCAACACAGGACTACTTTCCTATTTGATGAGGCTTTAGCGCCACCCTGTGGCATGTTCCAGCAATCCCAACGTTTACTATTCCTGGATTGCTGTACTATCCTTTGATACGCCGACATATAAATCTGTCATGTTTCTCTACCCTTCTAACAACTACTGCTCTCATTTCCTTCACAGCATCAGCAGACACTACTAAACCAGTTGCGAGAGGTCACAGGCACAACAGATGTTCAGCTTCTTCAACAGGCGTTGCAGGTAAGTCATAGAACACATTACTCTTGCACAGCTACTTGGTTACTGTATGTAACTAAGTTAGCCAAATCGGGTAGTAGACTATAAATAAAGGTTGACTATAAATATCCCCCTCGAAGTTCTGTTAAAACCGTGTTTGATCCACTGTTTTGTGCACAGACCTTTCTTGCGAATCTGTTGCAATGGCGGCAAAAGAAAAAAAAACTCCTCCGCAAAAACGATATTGCGAGTTTGGAATAATGTCCAGTTACAAACAGTGACAAAAATAAAGTAACGCTCAATTCTTGCAAAATTCAAAAATCTTGTTCACATGCAGCTCTATTTCTTGTCTTAATGCCCCACCTAGTGGCCGTATGGCATAAACACTTACCGATTTCATTGTGGGCTTTCATTTAAGCTCATATAAGCATATGGAGCTTCCCAAAATAAAAGACAACTTCCAAAAAATGATCTCAATTCATAACCTGTCACTACAGAAACAATTGGGTATATCTGCGATGCGTCACCTTGTGATATCATTGCAAATACAATGAATCACTCAGGCCTTAACTTGTAAGGGCTTGTTGCAGGTGAGCAACGGAGACTTGGCTGAGGCTGTGGCGTTTTTGACCGAGAAGAATGCCAAGGTCCCTCAACAGGATGAGACAACATACTATCAGACTTCTCAGGTGTCCAACGACCGATATATCAGCGTGGGCAGCCAAGCAGACTCAAGTAAGCCTTTCCGCCTTTCCATGTAAAGTACGAGCGACATGAAAAGGAAGAGAAGGAAAACGTGAAAGCGCACTTTCAATCAAATATTTCCATTCATTGGGCTTTTTTGTGCTTTAGATGTCATCGACCTGACGGGAGACGACAAAGATGACCTCCAGAGAGCAATTGCCCTCAGCCTGGCAGAGTCCAACCGGGCTTTCAGGGAGACCGGCATCACCGATGAAGAGCAGGCCATCAGCAGGTCGCCAGCCGCAACTTTCATTTAGAAAAGTCTGTTTTTAAAGGCGTTAATAATTCCATTATCAAATGGATTACAGTCCAAATATTATTTATGTAGTTCTGAATATGGCAAAAAAAAGGAATTTCCCTTTACGCAAGTTATGCCAAAGCTATGAATGTTAAGTTTATATGAAAACTGATTTGAAATCATTGGCCCATGAACTAACATTTGAACAGCGAGTTACAATAATATCAGATTGTTATTACCAGACGTAAGATGCTATTGCTATCCGTAGAGTTTTGGAGGCCAGCATAGCGGAGAACAAGGCAAGTCTGAAGCGCACTCACACAGAAGTATGGAGCGATTCGCCCAACCCGCATGACAGAAAGAGGATCGACAACTGCCCCGTAGGCTTGAAAAATGTTGGCAATACCTGCTGGTTCAGTGCTGTCATTCAGGTGGGTGCACCCAAACGCACATGCGCCTGCCTGCATGCTTTCCAGTCAAATGCACAAAGAACGGTATTCATGACATCATTTCAGCCGGTGTGGCTGCAACCATCGGTGATTTGTTCAGAATGCTTCAAAGCGGTGGTCCGTTTATAGAATAACAAACGCGCGCAAACACTACCGCGTAAACTGATTCATCGGTCGGTTATGGGTCTTCAACTATCGGACAGATATTTGCAGATTATTTGAACTTTTAACCTCTATGTACTCTGTTTACAGCAGTTATATACAAGGAACACTCATGTCATTATTTAGTCATTTTATCTAGTCATTTCGGGAGTTGTTAAAGACCCTGGGTGAATTTGCAAAAATGTCCATTTTCATACTGGACTGCACATTCCTTTTGAAGGGATTTTTTTTTTTTTTTTTTTCAGCCAAGACCAAGACTGCCCATATATTGCATTTGAGTTAATGATATAATTTGAGCTGATCTGAAATATGCCAGTTAAACACTGGACACTCTTATCACATGTTGCTTGGCTCCTCTGTAATGTGATTCTGCGGTCTTTTAGTGGAAGGCATTCGCCGTATGACCTCTGGCTGTTGCTTTTGCTGTCAACAACAACATTCTCCTTTCATAACACGATCTGAAATTTGTCAAAAGTCTAATGATTTTTTGATATATATATATATATATATATATATATATATATATATATATATATATATATATATATATATATATATATATATATAATTATTGACAAAACCTAATCTCATGACAATTGCAATTGATTAGTTTTGCATTTGAACGTAAGAGCCGGTTATTCTTTCTTATCCTTATTATTCATTGTCCAAACGACCGTGGGAAAGGACTATCATACGTTCTTTGAATTTTCATCTTTTAGTCTCTGTTCAACCTGCTGGAATTCCAGCGGCTGGTGCTCAACTACTCTCCGCCAGCCCGAGTCCATGACATGCCTCGAAACCACAAGGTAAGAGGAAAAACTGCAAAGGCGGATGCAAGTTCAGCATGCACGTTACCCACAATTCATCACAAAATCAGGCATTGGCCAATAGCTGCTGCCTAGCTTGGGTTTTATTTTACTGTACTTTCCTTGAATCTTCTTTCTTTTCCTGCTTCTTTTGTATTCGTCATTCCTAAGTGTTTTTTTTTCCTTTTTCTTGTTCTTTAATCCTTTTTCTTCCGTTAGGATTTTTTTTCCTTCATTTTCTCTTTTTCCCTTAATCTTGAATCCTGAAATTCTTGATTGGCGTTCCTCTTATCAGGAACACAGGAACCTTCCCTTCATGCAAGAGCTGAGGACACTCTTTTCCCTAATGGTTGGTTCCAAGAGGAAATATGTGGATCCGTCACGAGCAGTGGAAATCCTCAAGGACGCCTTTAAGTCCAGTGAGTCGCAGCAGGTAAGCTTAGTTTCGTATCTTTACAGTTAACAAAGTAAAATCACACCCACTCAACAGTCAATCATCAAATCGTAATGTATTTACTCAGTACTTTTCAAACAATTTCATAATAAAAATGCTATGTCGGTTATTTTATAACCCCCATGTCACTGAGGGCGGGAATATATTCGCCCTGTTCATTGAAGGCCACAAATGCTTACAGAATGACTTTGGCCAACAATTGAAATCTTTCTTGTTGTGACTTCTCTGAAGTTCTGCAGGCTTTACTGTGAATTTTCTTTTTGCTAACTCAGCTCCAGTAACTCTGGGCTACTTAACCTTTCATATCTGTATTAATTCATCATCAAACCCACATCATCCCTTGCTGAACTACGCAAAAACACATCCCCCCATCATGTCACGAGTACAAAACTCTTTGGTCCTTCTCCTCACATAAGCAGTCGCACTAAGCCGGCGTCTTTGTAGCGCTTAACTGGGGTCAAGCACCCGGCCTTGCCGCTCATCACTCACGTCACTTTGCTTGCTATTCGTCAGGTTAGGTATGCATTGACCCAAATCCGCAGGCAGTCTTGACGTCTTTGAAATTCAGCAATTTGTGAACTCCTCCATGAAGGCGAGTCATCTCAAAGGTCCATCTTAGTGCCTATCAGCAGACGACTTCCATTTCTTGCCCTACTTGCCCCCTATTATCTCGGCAGACAATGCAACCGGTGGTCTTGATCTTTAGAGCTAGCTAATGGTTGCAACATTTTCTTGATCAACGTTGGGAGGATGATATTTTCATGAATATTTATAGATATATTTACCTTTAAGTTACGCGCTAACGTGCGTGCATATTTTCGCCAGAGATGCTTAATCCAACATAGGTGCAGTTGGCACGACACGTCAGTTATCTGGAGTGGCACCTGGGGAGTCAAAGCGGATTCCAGGGGTGGGCCCCCCAATCGTGGCTCCGCCAGTGCCAAAGTAGTCTTGCTCTACTCTATCTACAACTTTGTTTTGCTCTACAGCAGGATGTGAGTGAGTTCACTCACAAGCTCTTGGACTGGCTGGAGGATGCCTTCCAAATGAAGGCTGACGAATATGGGTAACGACATATACTAAACGTCCCATTAATCATCAAAAGTAAGCATATTTGTGAGTACCAACTATTTTTCCAGGGAAGAGGACAAGCCAAAGAACCCAATGGTGGAGCTTTTCTACGGACGATTCCTTGCCGTTGGTGTCCTGGAAGGTGAGCGGAGGTGTCGAATTGAAATCAATAAAAAGCAAAAGTGTGACGTTGTTGGAGAAAGCGTTGCAGCGGGTGGATTGCAGTCGCTATAAAACACATCTTTGCCCCTGGTAATGAAAGGTGACCTTGTCTTAATGAGATGCTCTCCATGTAGAGAAGTGCTGATGCATTGATCGTGGAAGACCTTGACAACTGATTGACATTGTGGTTATTATGCGTGACAATAGTGGCCCGGAGTCATCAAAACATGGGCCAGTGGGCTCCGCTGCTCACAAATTGAACTTAACGCCACATCTGCGTGTCTGCTAGTATCCGCTGCTTTTTTTTCCCGTCCTATTTTTGTATCGTAAGGAGAAACGGAGCTAGTTCTAACTTCAATCAGCATCTTGTAGCACAAACAGCTGTCATCCTGCTCTTGTATTCAGCTAATTGTCACTCCCCAGGTAAAAAGTTTGAAAACACAGAGATGTTTGGCCAGTACCCACTACAGGTGAATGGCTTCAAAGATCTCCACGAGTGTCTTGAGGCAGCAATGATCGAAGGGGAGATCGAATCCCTGCACTCTGCAGAGAACTCGGCCAGATCCGGACAAGAGGTAAGTCTCATCAAGCAATGTTCAAAAATGTAACATTTCAGAGTAACATTGTTTTCTTTCAGCACTGGTTCACTGAACTCCCTCCTGTGTTGACCTTCGAGCTTTCAAGATTTGAGTTTAATCAAGCACTTGGGCGGCCTGAGAAGATCCACAACAAGCTGGAGTTTCCTTCCATGCTCTACATGGACAGGTGATTCTCATTTCTTATTTGGGATTTATTATTGAGGGAAAGGCTGGGGGGGAAAAAGTTTTGCTCATGGGATGTTGAAGCATCGTCTGTAAGGGAATTTAAGGACTCTATTAAATGTGTACTGTGCATATAACATGTTGCGTGTGAACTAAATGGCAGTTAGTATTTGTTCACTTCAATTGGTAATCACCAGTGTGCTACTGCTAATTGCGATTGCTATCCGCTTAGCATGGGCACATTTTCTTTGTCTATACAAAATGTTATTTATGAAAGATAATATTGAGCAGCTTATTATTATTATTAAGGAAAAAATTGGGGGTCAGGTGATTATTCAATTATTCGATGGAATCACTGATAGAATAATCGATTTGAAGAGATTCTATAGTGACAGCCTGACACTTTCACTTTCATTTGTCTCACTGTCTGACATGAGGTCATATTGTCAATTGTTGTGAATATTTGCAATCTCAAACCTTCTGATATTTTTGTTAGATACATGGACAGAAACAGGGAAATAACCAGAATAAAGAGAGAGGAAATCAGGAGGCTAAAAGAGCATTTGACGCTGCTCCAGCAGAGATTGGAAAGGTATATGGTGTTTTTTTTTTTGTGCTGTCTTTAATCAGTCCAAATTCAACACAGCATTCTAAGGATGTTGTTTGTCCTCCTGTTTTTCTATTTTCGTTTGTTTGCATCCAAGATATCTGAGTTATGGCTCTGGCCCCAAGAGGTTCCCTCTTGCAGATGTCCTCCAGTACGCCATGGAGTTTGCCTCCAGTAAGCCTGTGTGTACCTCTCCCGTGGAAGATTTTGACTCATCAGCACCTCCTGGTGGGACTACTGGACTACAGCTGCCTCCCCCAAGGTGAGTTTCATATTCATGAAAAAAAGTATTTTTGTCTGGAAAAAAGATTTCTTTTTTTTTAAAAGATATATTTTTTTCAGTCATCCCAGATTATTACTTTAATCAAAGAAGGTTTGTTCGAAAAGAAACCTTGTACAAACTTGAAATTCATCGTTTGTCTATAACTTGCCAAACTCCTCAAATAAATAGTGAGTAACCTTAGTAAACATGCCTTACAAAGTACCCATCCAGCATCCTGCCACTCGTGCAAATCCTCGGTTTAACAATGGAGCTCATTTTCCAACGTTCCTGTTAAAAACCACGTATTCCACCCAGCAGCTTGGCCGAGCAGGACTCTTCGGCTTCCGCCGAGAGCTCGGGCTCCGTCTCGGGCCCCGCTTCCAATCAGCAGCAGAGGGCGGCCATTCACAAGCCTTTCACCCAGTCCAGGCTACCTCCCGATCTCCCCATGCACCCCGCACCTCGCCACATCACCGAAGAGGAATTGAGGGTGCTCGAGGGATGCCTCCACCGATGGAGGAGCGAAGTGGAAAATGACACCCGCGGTAAAGTTGCACCTCCTTCAATGACTGCCTATCATGGCAATTGCAATATTTATCCATTTTGGATAGCATACATAGGAAACTTACTTTGCATGATTTGCATCCCGTCAGATCTCCAGGACAGTATAAAAAGAATCCACAGAACCATTGATCTTATGTACTCGGACAAATCAATGATGCAGGTGATAATTAGCGGTTATTCATTTTGGAAAAAAAAAAAAAAAATACACCGCTTGCATTCATATGAACTGAAAATGTTGTTTGCGTCATTGAAGGTTCCCTACCGGCTTCATGCGGTGTTGGTCCACGAAGGCCAGGCCAATGCGGGTCACTACTGGGCCTACATCTACGACCCGCATCAGCGCTGCTGGATGAAGTACAACGACATCTCTGTTACAAAATCCTCGTGGGAGGAGCTGGTGCGCGACTCGTTTGGAGGCTACCGCAATGCCAGTGCCTACTGTCTTATGTATATCAATGATAAGAAGCCCTTTCTCATAGAAGGTATGCACAAACAACTAGATTCGCTTGAAAGTCAATTATCTGCAAGCGATATGGAAGAGTTCACAGTTAAGTTATAAAAGTTAGAAACTTTTTTACTCAAATTGGAACTGTGAAAATTCATGCTGAATCAGTACATTTGAAGGAGTTGATTTTGTTTCAAAAATGAACAAGACATTGTGCTAGGTCATTGACAATAATTACGCCAGCCAATATGGAGCACTGCTCGTCCTGTATCCCTTTTAAGTTCTATTTCAAATTAAATTTGGAAGGTGCAATAAATGGACACGTTTTAACATCGAATACGATCAAAATTTTCACAGGAGGGTGACAAATCCTTTTCATTGCACTCACTGTATGTTCTGTTGTGTTTATGTCATGACTTTTGTCAACACAGAAGACTTTGACAAAGAAACGGGTCAGATACTGAGTGGCCTGGACAAACTTCCGCCGGACCTCAAGCAGTATGTAAAGGAGGACAATGAGCTCTTTGACAAGGAGATTGAGGAATGGAATGCCCTGCAAGCTCATAAAGCCCAACAGGAAAAGTTGGCTCTCGCTGCGGCGGCTGCGGCGGCATCGGCATCCAGCACTTCCATTTCCTCCTCTTCACCCCAGCCCATGAGTATCGACTGCAGCCCCCCTGACAATTCAGGTCAGTCCCGCACTCATGTATTTCTTTTTTTGATGTCCTTTTATCACGTTTGAACGATCCTTTGAGACAGGAACGCCAACAGTGATGTTTTTCAAGCGTTTGGTATCTAATGTGTCAAACAGTGGGGGAAATGGATTTTGGTGAAACGGGACCTTTCTGTGTGAAGGCCGGTGTACATCTGCTCGTATTTCAATTAAAATAACAGCTATGTTTCGAATTGTTCTCCTCTAGCGCCCCAGCAAGATCTTGAGTACATGGAGCAGCCATCGCCCACCATTGACTCCAAACATCTCCAGGAGGATACGGAGAGAGCCATTTCGAGAGCAACTGCCGAACTGGACGAGAGAAGCCCCGAAGCACTATTAACTGCTGTGCGTAGAAGAGAAATAACACGATATACAGTACTTTGCATTACGGGCTTGTTAAATCTGCCAAAAATGTCTCAGTGGTCCGTGTTGAGCTGTTGCCAGCATGGCCATCTTGTTCTTCTTAACCCAGCAGGTGCACAAGACCGTTTAAGGCCTCTTTTAAAATCCTCATCTTTTCAAACCATTTTTTGTAGCATTTCTTTGCAGTTGACTTTTTCGCCCTTTTCTATTTGGTGTCATATTTTACCTTTTAATTGCTTTGAGCTCTTTATGAAATTAACTCTATTATTATTATTATTATTTTAACTGAGAAAAAAGTAAGAGGAAAACTCATTCAGAAAGATGCAACCATTATTATTTTTATTACTACTTTGTATTTACATATTCCTTTGTGCTTACTGCACATATTTCCAATTGAAAGTCCTGCAGCCATAATCAAATTTTACTAGGGTTCTAAAGTAAACATATTTTAGTTAAAGTGCACTGGAAAAAAAAATATTGTAATTTGCAGAGAGAAGCAAACATTGTTACATTTAGCTCACGTTGGCTGCTGGCTAGCAGCGCTTGAATGCTCCATATAGGCTGGTGTGTGAGACGTAAATGATTTTGCTACAGTTGCCGTTCTTACTGATCACTTTTTAACAAAACATGCGGACTCAAATGTGCTTTTTCTTCCGGCAAAGACTAAATAGACTAAAACTACTGAGGAGAGAATCAGTCGAGGAGGATAAGCAAAGTAGTATGTTGCTGAGCGCAGTTGAAATTTCAGTTAAAAACTTTTTTTTAATCTTCTTGGGAAATGTACTATTGTTTATATATATTTATTTTCTAGAATCTTCTGTATTTTTTGACTTTAGTGTACATCCAATCAGTCCTCCGCCTTTGCTTTCCCATCTATCCAATGATCTCGGCAGTCTCTTCACCCTTCCGCTTGCCCTCAGCCTGAAGTCCACTTGATCACCTCCTCAATCCCTTCTTCTGATTTTGTCAAGGAGGATGAGTCCCCTGGCCAGCACACAGTAGAAGTGGCCATTCCCAATGTGGGGACCTTTGTCATTGAGTCAGAGGAAGGGGGATATGATGATGAGGTAGACCGAGACCCGGCGCACCCTTCTTAAGTGTGATAGAATAGCGCTTTCTACATATTTGCTACGCTTGATGCTTCAAAATGATGGAATTCCGTGTCTGGAATGGCTTCAGACTGAAAATGCAATAATAGGAAGCTCTTCTTGCATGGCTGTTTTAAATAGTCTGTTTTTAAGCCCACTCGCTTTTGGGGGGGAGGAAAAAAAAAAAGATAGGTTGGCCTTTTGGAGCAAACCCTTTGCCACCTCTACACACAATGAGAAATAGAAGCACCTCTCAGACTGCCCGTCATTGATTTTATGCAAGAATTGATGATAGTGGAAGTGAAGTTTTGGATTTGCCCTTTTCTGGCTCAGTGACTTGAGTCAAAGTCTGAAAAGAGCCTTAGGGGAATTTGGGTACCTCAGTTAAAAAAGAAAGTTCTTGCCCCCCGACTTGCCTATTAGTGTACACGTCAGAAAAAAAATGTCAAGCCAGTCACAGCGACCCTGGATCAAATATCACATTTGTGATCATATCTCTTAGGAGTGTGTAAGGGAATAAGCAGGAAACCTGGATCAGAATGAGGAGGTGTTAAAACAAGATTCTTTGTGCTGAAAGAAATTGTGGCTCTTTGGAAGTAAGACTGTGCCTTAATTTAAGGCGTATAAATGTCAGGCCTACTCCAACACCTCTGGTAGGCAATGTGAACGGGGCATCGTTCCGGAATTCCTGGCTCTGAGGACTTTCAAACTCACAGCCGTCACGGCTTTTTGTGTGTTGTGTTTTTTTTTTTTCTCTGAATGCACACGATCCCAAAGAGGAATATGCATTGGAGCGTTAGACTTGGCGGCTCTCTTCTACGAGGACCGGGCTAAATGCATGGGCTGCAGAGTGATGTACTTGTGGCATGTGTGTAGTTTTAGCCTTTTCAAAGTGATTGCCCGCACTTGTTCCATCACAAGAGCCTATTATTTTGTTTAATGCAGTTCCTGCTTCCCGGGCAGGCAATGATGACCCCAAACATGCAGGGTGTAATTATGGCTATTGGCAAATCCTGCAGCGTTTATGAAAAGAATGGGCCCGAGGCGGCCTTTTTTAAGGTACGCTCTCTTTCCCTTACCTCTCGCATTCTCCCTCCGCCCACTTCCACTTTTTCCTGTAAATCACTGTCTTTCTCCTCTTCTTTGCATCCTGGCATTCCAGAAGTTTCTCAAACAGTAACTTGATTATTACGGCCCGAGCAGCGAACGCTGCAAGGTTTCTTTTCTTTTTCTCCAGATTATTATTATTATTATTTCTTATATTAGTTACCATCTGAGAACAATAGGACTTTTGGGCACCTAGACATGTTTGAAATTTGCAGGGCTCATACTTTTCCCTCCTAGTCCTAAACAATTATTCCAATTTTCAAACCTAGGGCAAAAATCACGGTTTCAAAAATACACAATTTCATTTGAATAATTATAATGATTACATCAGCATTTGTTTCCTCTCGAGAGATTTCAATAAGTGTCAAAAATATGTAGATTTATGGTATATATTCCCCGCAAGCACATTTTATTAATAGTGTAAATCCATTTGAAGAAACCTGGGGAGCAAGCTGCATTTTTAATCATCATGGTTTGTTTACTGCTCAGGCCCTCAAGCTGGAATATGCTCGACTTGTGAGGTTTGCCCAAGAGGACACGCCCCCAGAGAAGGACTACCGACTTCAGCACGTCATTGTCTACTTCCTCCAGAACCAAGCGCCCAAGAAGATCCTTGAGAGGACTTTGCTCACTCAGTTTGCTGACCGGAACCTGGCGTTTGACGAGAGGTACGTTATTCTCGGCATTTTCATCACAATGTCGCATTAAATTAGATTGCCGCCATAGAATATTTTTGGAATCGGTTATTCTGTCGATTATTTCATTCATTGATTGTATAAAATTTCATTTGCATTAAAGTGCATCGCAATTTTTTTTCCCCCTATTAATCTTTACGAGCCAATTGCTGTTATTTAGCATTGTTTAGTGGGGAGAGAAAAAAAACAACTAAACAACAATCAATTAATGCCACATGAGAGAGATTGATAATCGCCAAGCTTTATGAAATTGATTCAATTACTGGTTCGGTCATCGTTCTGTAAATTGGAGCGTATTTTCAAATGTCATATTTCAATTAAAAAAAAAAAATCAAAGATAATCATTTTGCTTTCATGAACGACGACAGAAATCAGACAATAATTACATCAGAAAATCTGGACAAATTTCTGTCAAACAATACCTTTTATAAATGATTGCTCGATTATTAAAGTAGTTGCCATTTGGTTTATTGATTTACTGTCGAATAATCCGTTGATTTTCTCAGCTTTACATTTAATGTAGCTTTGGTATGTTGTCATGTTTACAGAGCAGAAGCAGTTCACGTCCCCAAAAAGGTATCAGATTTAAGAAACGTTGGCACAAGGTTTCTCCGTCCCAAAAATGGCCAGCAGGAGGTAGTAGAGAGCTATGAGTACTATTTTAGTCAGGCACTCCTTGGAAAGGCAAAGACAGATCGCACAGGGACATTGCTACTTCTTTTCCCTCAACTTTAGGTCGACTCTTAAAACTAAACCCAAAAACATGATTAATGCCTTTTTACATGAGTGATTCTAGCAATGCCTCGGTATTTACAATGCGTTCCTGGTCATCCATCCCACCGCGTGTCATTTCTCTAACGCCGCATCCCGATATCTTCCTCCCGATGCTCGTTGGCCTCCCTCCAAATTCCTAAGTGAAAAATTGATTTCTCACGTCTCTATTTTGAGTAAGATAATTAGATTTACGTGCGCACGTGGCCTGAATTAGGAGCCTCCGGAGGAGTGTTTCACTTTCCCTCTCAACGCTGAAGAGTGATTCATTAGGCCAAGTTATGGCCCGGGGGCACGCCGGTCCGTTTCATCGCTTGACAATGACTCACCATCGGAGCGGACCGCAGTGAGTCTCGGCGCCTTACTTTCCTTCCCCCACAGATGCAAAAGCGTTATGAACGTGGCACGCGCAAAACTGGAACTGATTAAGCCGGAGGAGGTCAGCATGGATGAGTATGAGGTCAGCTGGGCTTTCCCTTATCTATTGTGCATTCCTTTTACCCGACTTCTCTCAATGGGCTGCCCCTTCCGTAATTAATATTTTTCAACACAGACGTGGCATCAGGACTACAGGAACTTCCGGGAAACCACCATCTTCATGATAACTGGCCTGGAGCTCTTCCACAAGACAAAGTATGGTCACACAGGCACATTGTTCTTATCTTAACATTTTGTAAACGCACGAAAAGCAAAAGTTGTACAAATCAATACATTCATATCATTTATTTAATAAGTATGATGACTTGTACTCAATGGAAATATTTTCTTATGAATCCATTTATGAATTTTGAAATTCCTAATGACATTTTGCCACTTGTTGGCTGAAGATGGCATCGCATGTACTCATGGCGCAGGAAACCAATCACGGCACAGCTTGCGACTGTCACGTGATCAAACTTGGAAAACGGGTGAGACTGCGGTTGCTCATTGCCTGAGCACATGTGGTGTCATTTTCAATTGACCGCAAGAGGAAAAATGTGTTTCTAATGTTGCATTCGAGGGACGTGGGAACTTGGACTTTTGCGACTTCTTAAGTCAGCCCCCTTGAACTGGGAGGCTCGAATTGCAAACGTAACCAACTTGAACGCTAACAAATTAAAGACGACGCGTAAGCATTCACTGTTATGTTGAAAGATGCATTTTTTTTCTTGTCATAATTGTTGGACAAAGTTCTTTTTTTTTCAAGGTGTTGTTGTTGTTGTTTTTTTCCCCAGGTATGCGGAGGCGCTGATATATCTAATATACTCGTACCAATACAACAAAGCGCTTTTGTGCAAGGGGCTTTACAGAGGACATGATGAAGAGTTCCTTGGTCATTACCGTCGCGATTGCTTGCTGGTGAGTTAAAATGTGCGATCACATGTTTGCTTCTCTACTTTGCACTGGTAATTCTATGTGACGCTCCTCCTCTATTTATGTCAGAAACCTCAGTCACGATGATGAGAAAACAATGCTTCGTAAAGCAATTGTGTTTGTTTTTTTAACCCTCTAGATGGCACTGTTGGTTTAAAGAAAGAAAGAGGAGAAACGGCGCGACATTGTGGCTAAAGCGCTACGTTGAACAGATTGCCATCTAGAGACAAATTTACTGCTTCATGAAGCATCGTGCGTGAAGCCTTTTTTTTTTAAACTAAGTGACTTAGAAAAAAAATATTACTGTTTCATGAAGCATCCTGAAGCTTCATATTCTCATCCCAAGATGAAATTACGACTTACCATTTCGTGAACCTCTTTTATTAAATCGACAGCGCCATCTAGAAAAGTAAAAATAAAATCTTACTGCTTCAGAAGCATCGTGAAGCTTTGTGAAATGACATCAATTTACCATTCTTTGAATCCCTTTTACGAAACCAACAGCGACTACCGAAGGAGTACAAAATTCTAATAATATTACTGCATGAAGCATCATGAAGCTTCATTGCTGTTGCTGAGACATGTTTATTTTCCAACCAAATATTCTACTTGAAGGACTTTTTTGGAAATGACAACGAAAGCCCTTCTTCTTTTTGACACCCCCCTTCTGTTTAATTTCACATTTTTATTTTATTTCTTTTATTGTATTCCATTTCTTTCCTTTTTATTCCCACCGAGCTTTCCTACTGCGTGCTCGCCGTGGATATTTGAGCTGATCACCAACGGTCTGCACTCAGTAACCTTACGCCAGCATTGTGCTTGTAATGTAATCATTGGAGCGGGAATAGGAAGCAGGAGGGCCAGCGAGTGTAAACGCATTAGCATGTCCCGGGCTAACCTCAGATTTTGGCTGGACGCGGCCCCGTCGGTCACCTCAGATCTGCGTCCAGAACCCCCGGCCCGGCCCGGCCCGGCTCGGCTCGGCTCGGCTCGTTTACCTCCTGCTCTTGTTTTAATTGAAAACGCTGCCAACATTGACATAGTTAATTCACTCGCTTGTTTTGCGTGTCCAACCTTGAATCCCCGGACGCCAAGCTGGTTTTTAGGAACAACTTTTTTTTTTTTTTTTTTTTCCCCACCCCCCTCTCTCCGAGTAGGAGGTCACCGAGTTTGTTTGAGCGAGACGTTTTTGAAGTCCGCGTCACTCTCTCTCGTTTCACCGGCTAGATCCTCGGAAATGAACGATGAACCGTGGGCGTAGCGCTACGTTCACGCAGCGATGATCGCTTGTCTCCGGCGGCTCCGAAACTCATTTGGAGTTATCCCAGAAATAGCCAGCTAGTTCAAAACACTGGAGGCCGGCTGCTCCTAAATGCGAGCAATTATGTGCGTGTCCGAGGTTTGCCGCTTCCATTTTGTCATGGGCTTAACTTGATTTAAGAGTTTGGACTCAGTTGCCCAATCAAATACATGAGAAAGTTTTATACGAAGCGGCGGCGAATGGAGTGACATTCCCGGTCCGGCGCATTCCGTGTCATGTGTTTCGTGGCGGGCAGAAATTAAACGAGCGAGCGGCGGCCATGTTTGAGTCGGGAGAAGAAGCGGAGGTGAGCGGCGGTTTGGGCATGATGAACGAGTTGGTGGTGCCGTGCATCCCCCTGCTGCTGGCCCACGACGCGGAGAGGGACCTGCTGGCCGTGGAAGACATGAGGAACCGCTGGTGTTCCTACCTGGGACAGGAGATGGAATGTGAGCTTTTTGTCTTTTGTTTTTTTTAACTCACACACAACTCGGCTGTTTCCACATAGTAACTCGGGCGGGAAACAATGCGGCGTCCGAATATTTGCTCATTTGAGGATGCGGAGCGGGCGGGCGGGATGGACTCATTTTGTCTTTTCCACCGACAGCCAAGCTCCAAGAAAAGCTGACGGACTTCCTGCCCAAGTTACTGGACTGCTCTACGGAGACCAAAAGCTTCCAGGAGGAGCCCCCCAAGGCGCCGGCCTACTCCACCCTGGAGCTGTGCGAAAGATTCGCCCGCATCATGAGCGCGCTGTGCAAGGCGGCCCGCCGCGAGAGATGAGCTCCGCCCCCGCGGGCCTCTCTTAAGCCACGCCCTCCTTTAGAAATCCGGGGGCTCGCTCGCTCTCTAGCTCGCCTTCCTCTTTCGCTGCGCCCGCGACAGCCATCATTTCACTTATTCGAAAAAAACAGCAGAGGAAGCGGAAAGGGGGAGATATCTCGGCGGACTTTGGATGGAAACGGGAAAAGTTAGCGCGGCACAAAGGCTACAAGCACATTCGGCATGGGTTTTGCCACGCAAACGTCGGGGGTGTTCACGGTTTCCCGCTCGGCGCTGTTAGCGTTTTCATCGGAGCCCCCCCGAGCCAGCTTCCAACCCTTTCTCAAAAGTATCTGCGTTAAAGGGGTGTTTTGCTTTGCCGCCCCCGCCCACCCATCCCGCACAGTATTACCAAGTTTGTTTTTTTTTTTTCCCAAGGATTGAAAGAAGATCAAGTTTATCGGGGGGCGGGGGGGTGGGCGCTTTCGGTGCTGTGCTGGGCAGACGTGGACTTTTTTGTGGCTTGTTAATAAATCCATAGAATAAAAGTTTATTTATGGCACTTTTCGGCCAAATACGTACACGTGTTGGGATCGTTTGTGTGTCTGTGTGTTTCAAATCGGATTCTACCACTTACTCGGATGTTTTCAGAAAGCACTCGATCGGAAGTACACCAAAAGGCATCCACCCAAATAGTCAATTTGGTCCTTTGCTGTAAAATAGAGAATTCAATGCCAATGTTTTTTCCCCTGATTTCCTCTCTTTCTCTCTCTCGCACCTGATTCAAACGCTCAAGATGGTTACCAGGTTTCCGCTGAGCTTGCTGATGAGCTCATCATTTGAATCAGGTGTGTTGCGAGGACCGAAACATCAAAATCACGCAGAACCTCCAGGACTGGTGTCGATACTCCTTAATTTATTTTTTTTTTTTTTTGCTATTGTTTTGCACTTTAAATTGTCCCTATGTTATTTTGTTATCTTTTTTCGCAGCTGTTTTCAAGCTTTTTTTTTGCACGTTTTTAGGTAAGTTTGCTTTAATTTTCTTTTCGATTGCAATGTGATTAATATTGATGTGCCGCAATGAGTTTGCTTATATTTTCTTAATTTATGTTTATTTGTTTCTACATATTGAACCAATATATTTTCAGCGTAACTTTGCAGGGTCACATAAAACGTTTGGGGAGTCGTAAAAAAAAAGGTTTGCTCTCCTGTGCTAAAAATATCAAGAATGCCTCTAATTGACTTTTACTCAATTGTCATCATAATAAAAATTTTTAGTCGTTCAAGCCCTACATTTAATGAATTAAGAAAAAAAACTTAAACACTTTCATTTTGTTTGTTTAGAATGGCTCAGCGGCCCCGATCACTAAAGAGCATTATTGTGTTTGCCAGCACACTTGGCACATGAAAGGTTATTTTGAAAAGCCTCCGGCCATTCTGCAAGTCTCTGTGAGGTAGTCTATGCGCTTGTCTTCAAATAACCTTTCCTGATATCACCGTTTTTGCCTAATCCATGTCACAGCATACTTAATGTTGGCATGGGCCGTGAAGAACTTCATCAGTCAGTTTGACTGATGTTGTTGGCCAAGGCAGCGTGCGCTCCAGATTGGAGCTTTTAAAAAGACATTTCCTTGTAAGCTGTACCGAATAAGAGGCTGTTCAAAAGTCATCGGGTTCTGCTTTGAATGAAAATCAGCTTTTCCTGACTTTCTATGGGTTTCAAAAGTTACTAAAATCTCAAAATCTCAGCTTCTGAAAAACATAAACACAGCCAACCCCACAGGTCATGACAGTTGTTGACGTCGTAAAGCGGGAAAAATGCCGTAAAGAGGGGACGAAAAAACGTGGTATTCCACTTTGTAACATGAAAAAAACGCTGGAACCTGGACGCTGCAACCTGTGGGTCCACTGAACGTAAGTTTACTAAGTACGAAAAGTAACTAAGTTTTTAAAGTAACTATAGTAACAACCCCACAGGTCATGACAGTTGTTGATGTCGTAAAGTGGGAAAAATGCCGTAAAGGGGACGAAAAAGCACTTCGTAACGTGAAAAAACATAAGCCGGGGATGCTGCAACCTGCGGGTCCACTGAACGTAAGTATACCTAAGTACGAAAAGTAACTACGTTTTTAAAGTAACTATAATAACAATTACTTTCGATGAAAATTGCCAAAATAATTGACTACTTAGGTAAGTAGTACTGATGTAAAGAATTATTTTCGGAAAGCTGATCCATTACCTTAGGTACTTAAGTACTATATTTCATGACTTAAGTATACTTAATTACTAAATTACCTAAGGATTCAAATACTCATTTATGCATTTAAGTACCGTTCAAGTACTAAACTATACTAAACAGACTAAAGTAAGTCGAGTAATGATTACTTTAGGTCTACAGTTATCAATGGCAGTCAATGAGTTGAACTTTCAAAGTGCCGGGCGGGCGGCCGCTTTGTTTGTTTAGTCAAATCAGCAGTATCATTTGTGGAACTCATTTCATTCATTTCCCTCACTAAAACAGCCCGCTGCCATTACTCAGTCAGGATGAAAGCTTCCATTGTGCGCCGCATCAATGCCTCGTAGTGCGTCGCCGTCAAGCGCTTGCGCAGATAGCCTTGATGGGACCACGTCCGACGTCTCGCGAGATTCCGAGGGAACGAGATCAGATTTTGCCCAGATTTGTCATTTGTGATCATGCCTGATATAAATGTTGCGGTTTTCAAAATGTGAGGACCGTAGAAAGATGGGTCGGCCGATGTCATGGGGAACAACTTCAAAATAAAAGCATACAAAGGCGTTCGTGTCCAAACGTTTCTCGGTATAGTAACTTTTATTTTGAAGTCGTTTGTTTTGATTGAAAGTCGGGATTCACATCGGTGGCGAGAGTTTTGTGTAATGGGCGAGTCGGTCGTTATGGCACGCTATAGGAATCAAAACAACGTTGTGTTGTTGAGTCATGACTCCCTTCCCGAGCAAGAGTTTGCGGAGGAAAAGAGTCAACTCAGTCGCTTCCTTGAACAACTTCAAAATAAAAGCATACGAGGAGTTTGTGTCCAAACATTCCTTTGGATAATAACGTGTATTTTTAAGTCATTAGTTAGCTTAGAACTACAGATAAATGAGTCAGTCAGGTCAACCGTTGTCATGACATGGAACTTCAAAATAAAAGCATACCAATGCACCAGTTGTCCACGTATTTGTGATGGTATGCTTAGTTTTGAAGTTGTTAGTTTAGAAAAGTTGAGTCAGTCCGGCCTTGACACGCCGCCGGGACCAACTTCAAAATAAAAGCATACCAAAGTGCCCGTCTAGCATTTGTCACGGCAAGCTTTATTTTGAAATTTTCCGACCTTCTCACCACATTTGCGCGTTTTTCCGTCACGCGGACCGGTACCAAGCCGCGCCTTTTCCTGCGTACTCCATTCCATTGCCCAGGAAAAAAGAAGCAAAAGAAAAGGGATCTGGCGGCGTTGTAATCAGGCGAGATCTGGTCCCGTTCCTCGCGGCTTCGGTTGAGGCTTGGCCGGCCTTTCCGTCCACATTTGATGAGACTCCCTTCCCCTCCCACCTTCACTGTCTGTGTGACCCGGAGGTCAAGGTGCATTGACTTTGAGGCTTGTCTAACCGGGCCTCTGGAAACTCTTGCATTCCAGCTGGGGGGGGGCGGGGGGGTAATAGGGAAAAAGGAGGGATTTGGGGTGAGAGGGAGCGGTGGGGGTTGAAAGAAGCTGGAAGGTATTATCCAGCGTTTCCTTGGCTTGTCCCCGCCTACTCGGCTCCGGCACAAAAAGTCAACGGGCAAAACTTGAACCTGCTAACTAGCTTCCGTCTTTTCCTTCCCGTCGTCCGTCCGTCCGTCCGTCCGTCCGGCTTTCTCCGTCCGCGCGCCACGGGATCACTTAGTTTTCCTCCCTCTCTCTCTCTGGACAGGAGGATTGCGTTTGAGCAGATAGTGATGGGGGTGCACAGCTGCAACAGCCGCCTCCATCTCGCTCGGCGGCGGAACCCATGTCTCCACCCCCCGCCTCTCTGAGGGGTGGGGGCGCTTTATGGAAAGAAAAATGGAAAGGGGATCGCACAAAAGGGGAAGCTTTGGGATATTGGGATCTCTCTGGTAAGTGCTTCCATTTTTTTTTGCTTCTCGCTTAGCACTTTGGAAACTTTCCGCTTTTTTCCCCTATTCTTCCGAGTTGATCTTGAATCAAAGCGGGAGGAAAAAGCTTTGGGATTGTGTTTCGGGTCAGAGCGAGAGAGAAGGTGGACTTGAGGCCGACTCGGGGGGGCGGCATTGAAACTTTTTACTTGACGTCGGGATATCGCTCGGCTTTGTTTATTACGGGGCAGCTGAAGTCAGATAGCGAATGCAAATTGATATGAGAGGATAAGAACTATAACTAAATGGTTGTCCGCTGGATGGATGTTAAATATCGGCTTTTGAAATGTTTTCTTCATTCATAAGAAATCAATTGATGGATTTTGGTTTATGTTTGCATTTATTAACAAGCTGCTTGTTGGTTGTCAGCAGGTTACCAGAATTGTTGACGTTAAAACAGTAAAATGAATCAGAAGGGGTTATTCCAAGGGCTCATGTGACAAAATGATTGTTCTAACCGCAATTGCATTCTTATTTATAAAACATGAACTGCATTATTATTTTAGGCTGCTATTTTTGCAGGTATAGTAGATGTTTTTTATAGTTAGGAAATTAACATAATAAAACTCGAGGCCAACCCAATCATCAGCCAATTACGGCCCTTCAAACGTCACAAAACGATAATCGTCCATATGGCCAATAGTTCCCCATTGGAACTTTTTACTTTCAGGTAAAAAACATTTATCGCTCTTGTATACCTATAACTCTATGGTAATTATTCATCACACATAAATACATCGCGTAACCTTGCATCTTTGAATATTTATCACAAAATTTGTTGGTGAGCTCATTCTGGGGACCGGCCATTCAAAACTGAGCAATTATAAATATATATATATATATATATATATATATATATACACTGTATATATATTTGTGTTGTTTGTTGTTTGGCACATGGAATGAAGTTCAAACGACATGCATTTTTGTCATGTGTTTGTGTTACTTGGGTGCCATGTTTAACGCATTTATGCCTCATATATGTGACATTATACTTTTAGATTTTTTTTTTTTTGGGGGGGGGGGGGCGCAAAACTGCGATTAGGTTTTGCGTAAAACAGTGACATTCATCTGTTTGATTTTGATTTCTTTAAGACTGTGCGAGAGCCTTTCAGTAAGTGAGGCCTGGGCTGTGTGCTCTACTTTGAGAAGATTTGTGATGCGTTTTCACAGAAGCAAGTTTATGCAGCGGAGATCATTGACCAAAATAGGAGTTTTGGTTTGGGGATTTCTATGCAAAACAACCTCCTTAAGGTCTTGAATTTCATTTCCCAGTAGTCAAAAGATTCAAACTGTCATCAGAGTGTCTTTTTATCTGTCATTTCAACGGCTAGTATTCAGCAAAATTCAAGTTGATCCCAACTTTTTTTTCTTGCTCTTCATCACTTGTGCTGTGCCATATTGTCGGTGTAACCGGAGCAATGTGTTGTTCACGTTTCAAAAAAGGGCCAGGGGGGGGGGGGGGGGGGGGGGGGCTTCTGGACTCCAGCCACAGCCTTTACTGTTTTAAAAATATACACAAATGAAGTCTGCAGCAGAATGTAGCCGTCTATTTTGAGCAAGTGGGTCGCAGTGGAATGACGCTTTCGAGCTGCGCTAATGAGGTCGCTTCAAGTAAAAAAAAAAAAAAATAGCTGTGGAGTGTTGTCAACTTGAGATCTCCGTCCGCAAGGTGAAGACGTGTCGGCGCTGCCGTCAGATAACCTACTTGACCCCCCCACAGCCAATTATAGCTTCTGTGGTTATAAATTAGCCCAGTTGTTGTTCGCTAGCAGTGAAAGGAAAAGCTCGCTAAGTAGCTGTGATTTATGAGTTGCAGTTAGCGTGTCCATGACTCAGGTGCCATTCAGGTTTAAAAGCAGCTTCAACAAACAGGAAGTAGTCAAAGAATGCCCTTTTTCTCATTCAAAACAAAACAAAACAAAACTGTTTTGTTTATGACCTTTACTGTCATAAATCTAGGGATAATTTTTTTGCAGAAAATCAAAATTCATATGGAATTTACTGAGCCAATATTAAACTATAACTATATAACAGAATAATAAATGTAATGGATTAGTAATAAATACAAAGTAAATAAAAGCAACAAAAACACATACAAAGAATACTAATCAATAATAAAGTAAATAAATAAAATAAACATACATTAAAAATGCAAAATGCAAATATAAACACACACAAAAATATATAATCAACTCCACTGGACAAAACAAATAATGAACAAAATAATAATGCATTAAAATAAAATATATATCTTCAGAAATATTTGAAAATAAAAAAATAAATAAAAACGAATAAAGCGTGACTAAATAAAATATAAAAACAATACTTAGAAAATACAAAATGAATAAAAATAAAATAAAATAAATCAATTAAATTAAATAAATTAACCAAAAATATTTTTAAAAATAAATGACACGTAAAAATACATATATAAATGCAAATAAAAATAATTTGTTCAACTCCAAAGGACAAAAAAAAAAAAATCCACTAGAATCCAAAACTCCAAGCACACTTCACCATTGTCGTCCCATTTCCAAGTTGTGAGCCGCTTTTGTTTTTCAAATGTTCCTCAGCAGTTTCCTGCGCTGGCTCAGGAGATCAATGGCAATTTGTTGACACGGACAGCAGCTCATCCGTCAGTAAAGGGGGCGCGGGGCATAAGTCGGGGCGCGTACGTGTTTGCCTTTCCTCCGCGTGGGCAGCGGCGGGTCGCCACGTTCCGACCGCGGGGAGAGGAGGGCCGGACGCCTCGCGCCGACACAAACGTTGGCGCCGGAACAAAGGACCTTCCTCTCGGGTCAGCGAGGGGCTAACGCGTCCCTTTGTCTCAGCCCAGTGATCTTAAGCCTTTACAATGGGGGTGTCCAAACTTTTGCCTCTGACGGGCGCAATTGTTTGTTTGACCATATTAATAGCCCTCCAGTTACGCGGGTCCGACCCACCCGCGTAAACGTTAAAGTAAATGATGAATGGCGTTTTTTCGCCATCACACTTCTACTTGGCTCATGTATGATAAACATACATCCCGGGGGAGGGGGGGGGGGGTCACTTTGACCCAGGTTGTTATTACTATTCCAGAGAAAAACACAATACCTGGGTATAAATTAGGTTTTGCTTTTGGTACTTTGTGAGGGGGTTTACAATTGGAAAACAGTTTTCCCCACTTTAGGACGAATATTAAAAACGCACCCGGGTCATATTGACCCAGAGATAATATTGCCGTTCATGAGAAATGAACATAAGTCACTCGCTAAAACCATATGTTGATTTGGATTTTATACCTTTCGAACAGGTTTGGCTGAGTACATACGCCCCGGGTCAAAATGACCCAGGGATATTATTGCTGTTCCTTGCAATCAAACAGTTACTATTTAAACATGGTAAAAATACATCATGCAAGCAATTATCCACAGTGTGAAACGTAATTATTTAAAAATAAAAGAAGCAACGTCCACGGTTAAAAGTGATGAGGAAAAAAATACATTTTGATACGCTAGTTAAAAAAAGTCATTAAAAAAACTGTTTGATGTCAGGAAGTCTTAGAACTGGAAAATGAAATCATAATTCGCCTCATCACTTGATGTTGCAGTCTTTTTTGTTGTGTTTTTTTAAGAAGCACATTTTACCATGTTAATGAGATAAAGTCAAAATTAAAGCGGCCTTACATCTTTATCATATTTTTATGTATGTCTATCTTTTCTGTACGCAGCACTCAGAGGAACACGCGTGATATAGATATAGATCCAGATATAGATCTTTGATCAGCTTGGTGATCACTTTTCATCTTTTTTGGATATTTTTCTGGATGGATTCAAGAGCCTTTTCTAATCAACATAAATATGTCTATATTCGAACAACGCAAAAATAACTAACCCAGTTTCACACTTATTGAAATCACTCGTGATGATCTTAAACTGGCTGGCCAAAAAACGTTTGGCTGTGACTGTGATGAAAGTCAGCTGTATTTTGCTAGCTAAACAGCAATTTGGAGTTGTAATTTATTAGCCGAGGACAAGGCATCAATGACTTAGTAATTGTACCTCCTTAATGACGCCCGGGCCCCAAATACAAGACATGTCAAATGGCTAACGTACTGCCGTTCTCAGGAGAAAATTTGCATGTTTTTGGCAGAGAACAAAGGCAAGAATCTTGTTTTGTTTTTGTTTTTTTTTCGGGGGGCTCAAGTGAACGTCTACACTGTATATTGCATTTATCCCTTATTTCTTGTGCGAAACCCAATGCCTGTTTATGTGGCTGAAGGGCCATTATGGGACGGGCTTTTCAGCGAGACCTGGAAAGTGGAAACCCAATACTGCCCGACTGCTGCTCTTGTGTATATGGACCCCACAGCTGCGAGGGGAAGACGAGCGAGCAAGCGAAAAGAGGAGGAGGAGGAGGGGGAGGAGGAGGAGGGCTCGGAGGAGAGCGCGGTGTGCTCAGTAATTAGGTGTCTGGTTTTGTATTGACCAGTCTGGTGCCGAGACCTCAGGGACTGTTAAATTTGCTGTTGAAACTGAAAGGATTATGCACCCCGGATAAATTAAACGGGACCAATGAATTTTGAGGGACCACCGCCCTCTGCAACCAGATATAAATTTGATATATATATATATATATATATATATATATATATATATATATATATACATATATATATAATGCAAATGCTGGACAGAAACAACATCCTTAAGGTCTCAAATTTTATTTGATGCAGATCATGATGTCATCCGAACATGGGTGAATAATCCAAATGTAATTTGTCACGTCCTAGTGGCTGGCTTTTACAGGTCTATTTCTACTTTTAATTCACTCATTTAATTTGCAAGTTGTGTCATGTAGTTCGATGTTTGACCCTTCCCACCATGGAGAGGATAAAAGTTTAAAGAAAGAGGTAAAAGTTTTGAAAACTGTAATAATATATTGTCGTAAGTTAAATAATAGCAGTGGTCTCGTTTGCCTGCAACCATGATGCATTATTTTGGACGAGGCTGCATACTTTCAAAACAACGTGCAGCCATTGAACGCATCTTTTTACATCAATATATTCCTTATCATCCATCTTTTATTCAGCAAAACTTGACCAGTTACAAACTTTTCTGACAACTTCCTACGCCATGTTTGTTTTGATCTTGCGGGAAAAAAAATGTCAATGGAGTTAAAAAGAACGTTGCTTTGTTTACATGGAATGCTCCTCACACTGTGAGGAGATGATTCATTTTGTAGCATTGACTGGCTTCCTTTACAAGCAGCGACGTCACCAGACAGTTTTCACTGGGGCTTACAGTGCTCATCTGCAGTGCCCAGGAAAGGTTTTCACAAACGATACGCAATCAGGTAACAATGAGCCAGAAAATAAAGAAGCAAAAAATCAAACGATTCAGAAGCTGGAGAAGAGGAACGAAACAGACATGTTGAACTGAACGCTAAGTCAAAAGAGGACTTTTCTTTTTAGTATAGTGAAGATTTCAGAGGTAAAATAAGCATCGATAATGTTTTGATCCCTCCTCAACGTCGTCATACATCAGGGACGTACGGGAAATATTTTCACTTTGTGCTTGTTTATTCGAAATGTAAATTCAGATGATGCCTTTTCCTGCTCTTGGAATTTTCTCCCCATGCAGCGGCCATTTAATATTTCCTGAAAGTTTCGGCTCAGTATCTTTTTCCCGAGGTACTGCTTGCTCTGAACATTTAGACCATGAATGTGCTAAAATTTCACATTTTCATCTTCAAATTGCTGTAACTTTGTCCATGTATTAAATATCATGTTAAAGGGATATTTTCCGAGACATAAGCCTGGTTTTGTGAAAACACATAGCAGTGGGTGGTCATCATGGAGCATTCATTTCTTGCAATGTGGATGGCGCCCTTGACTCAAGTTGTGTAATTATGTCATTAGTCCAAATGATGATCTACTTTTACATATAAAATGTAATATTCTAGAATACGAACACAAAGGAAGTAGGCAGTTAATGCTTGCTACATCGCCGGTTTCTGCAGTCACCGTTTTTCCACTGCGACTCGTTATTTTTTTTTTCAGGCATCGCTGCAGCGGGGCGGGGAGGACAAGGAATAAGAAATGGGATTGTGGCGTGTCTGCCAGCTGTTGTCAACGCATTGGCCTCCTCCTCTTAATGTGACTGCAGCAAGCTTGCTGCTCGGCCGCTGAAATTAGCCAGCCGTCCGTTTGGGCCCGCCCCCTTTTTTTTTTTGCCCCGTCGCACTCGGTTTGAAGTCGGCATTCAAAGAGAAAGGGGCAACAAAAGCCGAGCGCAACAATAGAAGCTTGGGACATTGTCGGCGTTGGGAGCGGGGGGCCGTGAGCGCGGAAAGCACCGGCCCGCTCGCGCCTACCAGGCTGGACAAACCCGCCTTGATTTTACTCAGAGTCAGAGTTCATTTATTTGAGTGTCTTGGATGAGTTTAAGCTGTCTCAAAACCCCTCAAACAGGAACAGATTTTTTTTTTCCAAGGACTTGACTGATAAGAATTTTTGGAGGCCAATGTTGATTATAGTTTTAAAAACTATAATCAATAAAATAGCATTTTTTTTCCCTCTAAATCCATTTCAATAGGTGTCCGTTCTACGCAGATTTTCACTACCCAAAAATAAAAGAAATAAAATCAAAACATTCCTCTGCAGTTTCTGGCGTTTGCATTGCATGGTGCTGTTAATGGTGTTAGCAGCTCATTTATTCTTGTCAGGCGCAATTAATGGTTAGAACGTCATTTATTCTTGCCGGATGTGTTTGGGTTACTAGTGGTTGAATGCTTCTCGTATTGAACACGTTTTAGCTCCATTTAACTTGCACAATGGTTTTTTTTTTTTTTTAAAGTCACGTGTACTTAATTGAAGAACTTAATTGATCTTTGTGACATGTTATGGAAATTCCTTTGTTTTTTTAGTGATATTAAAGAACCAATGGGGAAAAACACGAGGGAGCTGAAATTTCCAGCACATGATTAAAACATGTAAAAATTCAAAATTCCACCATTCTGACATTTCTATGTGATTGCAGGTGGATGTGTGAGATTTTGGCCACAGTTTAATTTCATTTGTATAATTGTCATTATTCTCTTTATTGACAAAATTGTCACTACTCATTTGTGGTTCTGATTCATGGACGTTTCTAGCCCTTTTTTTGAGGGGGGGATCATAAGCACCCTGTAAATGAAACTTAGCACCCATAAAACTTTATGCAAATTCTTCATTCAAGTCTATTTTACAACAAGCTAGACAAAAGTGTGAATATTCGGTAGTTTCAAACGTATTTGTTTACAAGAAAATAAATGAATGCACCCCCGCCCCCACCTTAGCTTCTACTACTCAGTGCATTGCCACCAACTCATTTGCAGCCATGATTTTTGTTGGATTTAATCGCAACTCACTGTTTGTCGTTGTGTGTTTGCTAGCTGCGTAGAAGCTAGCTTAGCGCTGCGTGCGTTAGCACTAGAGCCAAGACAAAAAGTGCTACGCTGTCATAAAGGCAGGAATTGTTTTAAAATTCCTAAGCATCTCCTGACTTTAAAATCTCCCCAGCTTTGATTTTATAAGGTCAACTGTTTTTAATTTCAAGGAAGGATCATTTTTCTTGTCTGTAATTTGCTTTTTATCCTGTTTTTTTTGGTTTTGTTTGTTGCCCTTGCTTGCACATCACAATGACAACTAAGATGAATGAATGGAAGATATTCACAATGGATGGCAAGCGACAACAAAACGAATCATTTATATGAAATACGGCGACGCAATTTGTACGGTTTCATAAGCTGCTCGGCTGACGGCGGCATTGACCTTGACTGTCCACGTAAAAAAACAAAAACAAAAGACATTGTGTGAGCCAGTCACTTTGACATTGTTTTGCTGTCAGCGCTGGCTTTTTTTGCCCAATGTGTGTTTTCTCACCCCGCGGCAGCTGCCATGAACAACCGTCTAGCTCGCGGTTTTTCTTTTTTTTTTTTCCCTCGCACATCCCGTATTCATATGGAAATGTGGGGCAAAGAAGGGACAGGATCTCACATGGTGTTGATCCGGTCATGAATGCAGCCAGTGTTTGGACCGAGCCTCAGCTGCCTTAAAAGCCTCCAACCTCACAAGGGAAGAAATTGAAGATGCTCATCATTTGACTCGCAAGCACATTCCTTCTGCTTGACGTGAAAAAATGTCCTTACCAATTTAGCTTGAGTTATTTTCAGCGCGACGTAATAAAAACGCGCGCAAAAAAATCCAAATCATTAAAATGGATACAAATATTAAATAGCTCAGATATTTCTATTTATTACTTACCTCATGGACCAAAATTTTACAGAATTACACCGGAACAACATATCAATTAATTCAAAAATACTTCTCAGTATTTCATAAATTAATATCAAACATAAAAGGAATCACGATTGATCCGATTTTGTCTTTTTTTGCACTCCGACAGTACGTGCGCAGTCTACAGTTGGATGACGATAATTTGCTTTTATGTCGTGTGGAAATTGTGATTGTATAGCCGAGTGGCATTTCTAATCAAATTGGAGCGTGTTTCCTTCTTTGAGTGTGTGTGACACAAAAGGCCTCCCAGAGCGCCGGCCTGTGTTGGGATCTCACAGCGGGGATCCATCAAACAAGATTCGCTCGGCTGGACGCGCCGGGCTTTTGTCCGCCCGCCAGCGATATTCCAGTCCAGCGGCCGGCGGATTCAAAACTCACTCGCTGACTGCGGAATTTGCTTTTTCTTTCTAATGACCGTGCGCTCACAAGACTCGGGCACATTCTTTAGTTGGCCTTTCCATGAAATAAAAGAAATACTGTGTGTAAAAGTCTCAAAGAAACCCTCATTTGAGGTTAGCGTTTAAAAATATTTTTCGTTTTGTTTATACTGCAGTTGGAATGATTTATTACCATAGTGTTTTTTTTGTGTGTTTTGATACCGATGTATTGATGGATTTGTGATTTGGTATGTTTTTTTTTTTTTCAGCCCGCTATGGATATTTGTAGGTGAAAGAAAAAAAAAAACAGATTTATCGGCCGATTAATTTAAAAAATTACCCAGGATAAAATAATAGGGGACAGTTGTAAATATTTTATGTTTTCACAAAAAAAATGCATTGTGTGACACAATGAACTCTTTCTATGATATATTTAAAAGTAAATAACTTGAAATTAAATGTGTAAACTTTTTAGTTTTATTGTCATACGCATAGTAATACCACACAATGAAATTGTTATTCTGTTCACTCCCCCAAGCAGATATATTTCATAATTGAGCAAATAATAAGGTAGGCAAAAAAAAAAAACAGACATATAAATACTATTTTTTTTTCTCATGATTTGAACCCTGCGGCTTACAGCCCAGTGCGCCTTATCTGCAGTTTTTTTTGCTCGCCTCCAGGGAGGAATCCACAAATTGTGCGTATTTGTTCAAGGTGTCAGTTTGTGTAACAACTAAGAAATAGAACTGAAAATATGTTTTAAAATATGCTATTCAAATGTGTGTCACATTTCTTCTTCGCTTTGGAAGTTTTGATTTTGAACTGCGCTTTTACTCTTCAGTATTCTGTCGGTATTATTTTGAAATGACGTTGGTGCGGAACACGCAGTCGCGGTCAGTCTGCTGAAGACGGGATTTTGATGCAAGCGGGTACTTGAAATTGGTTTCAAGTAGAAATGCAAAAGAATAACCTTTTGCGTAAATATCCGACGTCACAACCTGCGCGCTCAAGTCCGCGCGGCTTATCCGTGACGAAAAATGTTGTATTTTTTGCTCATTTTTGCGGCTCGTAGTCGCAAATTTACATGGATTTATTTTTGGCTTCGCCAATAAACGAGTCAAGTGTCGGGCCGCGTCCAGCGCGAGTCCATAAAAAGCCGACGGTCCGAGCGCTGCTTTGTCCGCCCATTAGCACCTATTGACAAGACAATGACTCGAAGACGGCGGGCTTGTTAACTCGCGCCGTTGAATTAGTGTGTCTTTTGCGGAGGGAGGGGACACTCCTCTAGTGTTATGACGGATCTCATTTCCACGCACACACACACACACACACACACACACACACACACACACACACACACACTCCAAAAAAACAGCGCTCTGACACGGCCGCTGAATAGGGAGGATTTGTTGCTCTCCACCTAATTAAAGAGCGCTTTGACTAATGGTTATGGCGCCATTCACCTTCCCAAGCGCAATGTTTGACTGGTAGCCGTCACGTGACAGCCGTACGCTACCCTAGCTTGTTTCCTTCTTTTACTTCGCCCTGAAAAATTGTTGATCTCGAAGTGACTTGGCATTGTGAATTCCAGTGTGTTTAGAAAATGTGTGTGTATGCATGCGTGTAAGTGTATATGTTTTAATATATTCGAGGTTGAGCCTTAACTAGAAACGCAGGTTGATAAATTCTCACACTATAGCATATTCACTTATAGTGTGGCTTGATATGACAATATTTTTCTCCAAAGCACAAATGTAGCTGTCGTACGTTCATGCTTTTGGATTGGGGGGTGGGGGTGAACGTTGCTTATTCGGGGTGCCCCGTCGTGGCCGTCGCGGCTTTTCAGGCCAACACAATGGCTTGGCCTTCTTACTTGACTGCTTGCCTTGCTTTGCTTCCTCCGCCTTTGAGTTTGCTCTTTTTCTGCCCGCATTGTTCCCCCATCGCGCCCCCTTAATTGGCCCCCGCCATGCGACCCGTCCGTCACATGCGGCTCAGTCCGCAGACCCACCTTCGGGGACAGTTTTCCTCCCAAACCGCATTATAATAATACTCTTTGTTTCCTGATTAGAATCCAAATGAATGATGGGATGGGAAATGATGGGAATAGGCCATACTTGAATCGTTGTTGTTTGTGGACTTTAGAATACAAATGAGGGAATACAATTCGTCAAGAAACTGTGTGTGGAGGCTGGAAGCCTGAACGAAAAATACGGAATAGTCTGGAATGACTCGAAATGAGGCGTACATGTGGAAATTGGAACTTTTTGATCATTAGAGAGATTAAGATTAATGGGTAACCCTTCAAAAACTGGTTTTTATTTTGTGGGTATCTGAATGGTAATTTGCGTGTCAAATAATAGCCTTGAATAGCAGGAATCTTTGGAGCGTATTTCAATCATGTGATTCAATGAATAAATGAAGACATTGTGATGGATCACACATTTTTTGGGGGGGGCAAATCTGACATTTTTAGTAAATGTGAATTCTTCAAATGTTTAAATGCTTTCAAATGTGCAGACTTTTATCAATTTCTAAGGAATGAAATGAATCTCTTTTGATACCTCTCATTGGCAATGATTGAGGTACTGTATTTTGGGGTGAAACATTTTTGAAAATATGGTAAATTAATTAAAAAAAAAAAAGGTAGCCTGAATAATGGATTTTGTGAAAGCGCCAAAATTTGAGTAAAGCGAAAATAAGAATATAAAAAGTCTAGTCATAATGCAGACAGTGATTTAAGGCGCCCAAAAAAAGAGGTTGAATCAAATCAGTCACTTTTAGTCCATAAACCTAATGTCAACATAACTACTAAATGGGTTTTGCTTCATACATCAAATCGATCAAATCGTCACTTTATGCTTGATTGAACAGTATTGATATGTTGATATTGATCGTCCCACCTTTTACAAAACCTCCCACTTGTTTTTGATATTTGCAACACAAATTGCGCCAGGATAAATTCATCATTTATATTTAACATTGCCCAGAAGCAAAGGCACACATTTAAACTTATTTTGTTTTTTTTTACAAACCTTAATAGCCCAAAAATGTATTGCTTCTCTGTATTTTTTTCCTCTACACATTTCCTGATTTGTCAGTAGTCCATAATAACAAAAAACATTCCAAACTCATAATTAAAAAATAACTCAAATAGAATAAAACGTTTATTTCAACCTTTGAAAGTAAATCCCTTGGATTTTCTGGTTGTTAAGGACACAAATAATCACATGAAAAAAACATGTCAGCTTAATAGCAACAAAAGTTGTTGTTTCCCTTTTATTTTTTTCAACAGATTTTCTGATTATGTTCAGTCGTCAACAATATGCAATATTGCAATATTATTGCAATATGCAATAACCAACAATAACCACAATATGACTCCCCCCAAAAAACATTTGAAGTTTCCTTGCAGTTTCTGGTTATTAGATACATAAATAAAAAAAAGCAGTCAATTTGAAAAAAAAAAAAAAAACTACATTTTTTAAAAACCTATATATTAACCTAAATATATTTTTTAACAGATTTCCTTATGTTCAGAAGTCCACAATAAATAGACCAAAAAAACAATCTTTGAAAAGTATCATTTTCATCTTATTACAAAATGTCTTTTTGTACTCATTTTTTTTTCTTCTTCTTCAATGCATCGCCTACGTACGTATGATTGTCTAGAATGTAAAACATTCTAAAGCCGGTCCGCCAAACATACTGTGGCCATTCAAGTCTGGAAATGGCAAGCGGCTGCGATAATGCAGAACCGAACGCAGACCGTGCGTCCCGCTCCCAAATCTGTCCAAATTGATAACGCGAAGGACGGAGACAATAGCGACGAGGAAAAGAAGGGGATATGAAAAAGGAATGAGGATTTTGGGCAAACATCCCGAGCGGGGGCCCGCCGGGAGGGAGGGCGAGGCGCCGGCTAAGCCATCCCCTCGCCGCGCACCGGCTTCGATATTCATTCGATCGATGGATGAAAAGGCACAATGGCAAAACGCCGCCGGTTCCTTTCACGTCTCCGATGTCCCCCCCCACCCCGCCCGCCCGCCTCGGCTCGCCCGCCGTCGCCGGGCGGGGGAGCGAAAGAGAGAGAGGAGAGCAAGGGTTACGCGAAGGCTGCTCCCTGGACCGTGCAAACAAGTCTAGACCGCTGACCTGTTCAATGGCTCCTTTTGAGGAGCGGGGGCAAGTTCGGGCACGGCCGGGAGAAAGACGCGCACGGCCCCCTTTTCAGCGGCCGGGCGGCGCGCAGCCGGCGATCGACAGGAGGTAAGGAGGGCCGGGAGGGCCGGGAGGGCCGGGAGGGCCGGGAGGGCCGGCATCTGCTTCCATGGTTACGGGACGGCTATGGCCGGCCTACAAATGACAAAGCGCCGTTCTCATGCTCCCGCCGAGGCCGTGTCACACGTTAAGGAAAAGGGGAAAAAAAAGCACCGATGCTCACAACCCTAATCTACATACATATGTATATATAATATACATATATATATATATGTAGGGTTCACAAGCACTCGAGAAAAATGGATACAATAGAAGTGTAATGAACGTGCCTATATCTGAAATGGAAAGATCAGTGACGATTTATCATCGCGGGGAGCAAAGGTCATGCGGGGAACTCCTTTGTAGAGATGCGGCGACATCCTCGGAACCAGCGTGCAACTTTCCCCACATTGTCTCCGATCGGATTGATTTGATTTGGGGGGACACTTTATGTCTTTAATTTGCCACCGTACGGCTGCTTGTTTTACATGTTGCCATATGCGGCGCAGCAAAGTTATTCAATGACAATTTAGTGACGTTCTTGCATGAATTATTTCTCGAGAGGTTTTTCCTCCACTGACAACTTTCACTTCCTGAATGCCTTCTGATGTTCTTTTTATCTGTGTATCACTGTCAGTTTTGAAAATGGCAAATATTGCTCAACCAGAACAAATCGCCTTAATTCACACATATGAATTACTTTTGTTGATATTCTGTAGTTTCTACAAGTATTTTGAAAAACATTCAGTGAATAAGTTATTTAGATGCTCCTATACTGTGATTGGATCAGTTATCGATTGTTTTGATCCCTTTATTGGCCACCGTATCTGCACTTTTAAGTCACTCAACCCTCAAGACACTTTTAGGTGGTTTTTTTTTTTTTTTAGGGGTCCATTTATTTATTTTAGTGTTCAATCCCAAAGATGTTAAGTAGGAGCCCAAAAAGAGGGGAAAATCCAAATAAGTACCTGGGATTGGATAGATGTTTTCTTGAAAAACGTAAAAATACATCTTTGGAATTGAATGAGTTAATAGGACAAATGATAGTGTTTTCTGAACCCAGATGTATTGGCACCAGTGTTTACTTGTGATGGATCGATAACAAAAAGTTTCGCACAACTCTTGTGCAAGGATATCCAATGCTAGCTAGCTCAAACGGCACACATCGAAACAAATTCCAGGATGTTAAACGAACTCCTTGAGAGAACCCAATTATTGAACGTAGAAACAAAAACATTAGCGTTGTCAAAACGAATGAACGAATTCAGCTTTAAAACGCTAGCGGTTTCATTTTGCTCGTATAGCTTGTGGAACTTTCTGCCTTTGAGCGAGCTGCAGAATTCTTCCAAGGTTCTGCCGGTCTTTGTGTTTGGCCACAAGCAGCGTGCGTTGACTTGAATAAATGTGCTGGAACGTGGAACTGCCATGCCCCCCCCCCAAACACACTCCTAGCAGAACGGACAGATGGCCGGCCTTCAGGAAGGGCGCTCGGGGTTTGCTGGATTTGCTCGTAGACCGTGGGAAAGTATCTGGCTGACTTCACCTGCTTGGGTGATGTGACTGGATTAACGGTATTAAAAGAAGTGAAAAGTTCCCTTTCTGGGGGGGGGGCAAGCCTATAGGAAAGCTGGAAATCTCATTTTTTCAGGGTATTTCCCTGCGCGTTTGACCAGCCGGGCCTCACGCGTTCATCCCAATGAGCGAAAGTGGGATCTTTCATGCGGCAAAGGCGGCGTGGCGCGTCTGCTCCAATTTGCAATCAGATCACTTGCACGTGGTAATGGATGACGCTGTCGCCGATGCTGTGTTGACACGTGCAATCCTCCCTCAAAGCTTCCGAATCAGCCGTCAAATCTTCAAAAAAAAAAAAAAAAGTGCTGGAAAGCGAGAGAAGGATCCGTATGGTTTAGCATCCGGGCAAGCAAGCCTTTTCTTCGCAAATTCCCATCAATGATCTGGGTGCAGAAATCAAATCATGTCAATTCGCCCCGCAGATGTGTTTGTACATATTTGCTTCATTGATGTGATATTTTTGTCAAATACTCGTTTTATTTGGTATTTTTATAAAGAGTTGCTCATTTATGAAAAATACAAAAGATGAATCAATAGATACGTTTATAAATGTATTTTCGAACTGTGATGACTATTTTGCTTTCAAAATAATTTGTTTATTAATTAAATCTATCATGACCACACCAAATAAAACACCAAACAAAATCATTATAAGACACGGAATGTAAACAAGAACAGCCTCCAATTACCTTCAAAATGAAAAGCTACAATACTTTCAAAATAAGAATCTGTTTTGTACCCTCTGAATTAAATGTGTGTGTGCAAAATGAAACAAAAATTACCTTACAAACAACAAACATGGTAAAAACAACAAGGGACCTCCCAAAGAAAGCAATAATAAAAATAATCATAATAATAAAACAAAAATACGTGAAAAAATGGGCTAGTTTGAACAGAAGAAAAGTCTGTAAATAATCCTTTTTAACTGTAATAATTTTTACCGTAACTGCTGCCATAATTCTGGGATGCAATTTAGGAAAAACATATTTGTTCCATTAACCTCAATGAACAGCCAACACGAGCTGCAATGATTAATCAGCAACCCATCGATTATCAAATTAACCAATAATCACTCTGCTCATATATTTGAGGGCTAATTGAATTTGAATTGTTCAAATCCTCAGGATTGCAGCCTCTCAGTCGGAAACAACCTGGTCGATATATTCCAGCGATGGAAATTAATTATTATTTAGGTGTTGACTCAAAATATAACATTTCTGATTAGGTTTTCAAATACGTGGATTTTCTCGATCTGATTCATTGATTAAATAGAGGAAATAGTCGGTATGAATTCATCGTTCCAATAATTGTTGCTTTCAACTATTTTTAGAAATGATCCCAACTTGCAAGGTTCAGGTATGAAAAAAGGATCTGTGATTGAAGGAAGAGTAGAATATGTTGTTAAGCAAAAGAAAAAAAAAAAAAATCAACTTGACCTTGTGGTGCTGGAGTGCGAAGTCGGAGATTTATTGCGCTCTCGACGTTCAACGGGGTGTTGCATTCGCGGGGTTTAGCGCGTCTACACACGTGACATCACCGTGTCCTTAATTGGCTCCGTTTCCGACAAAAGCCGCGTCGGCTCTTTTGCTTCCAAAGCCGACTCGCCTTTCTTTTTCTTTCATCTCTTATCTGTTATCTCACCCGATTAAGGTTGCGGCCATCCAGTATATTTAGTATTCAGTCGTATTAGAATTCGGGTCTCTGAGGAAAAAAATAAAATCTTTCTTTGTGGAAAACTGAAACACAAACCCGATGAGCAAGTTTTATACATTTTTGATGATCAATGTTTTATTCCGCTTTAAGCAGTGCTTAGCAGCACACTGCTTTCCTCCTCCCAAAACCTCTTAGAAGTTTTAATATTTCAGACTAATTTGCCTGTCGGGAAAAAAAGCAGATTTGAATCGGCGCGGTTTGTTCGAAAGTGATCAGTGGCAACGGCAACTCTGTCAGGATTCATCTTACGTAGCACTCTAGCATTGATAGCTAGCAGCTAATGTGGCTTGTGTATAATAATTTCCCCACTTAGGACCTTAACAATATCTTCTATAAGCATTACCACTACCAATTGTCGCTTTGTCAAATTTTAACACTTTGTTCATGTTGTTTGCAAGGAGTCAATGACATTTTTTCTCTAGCTAGCAAACGTTTCTGAATGTTTCCGGCAACTTTGTCGGGAGAAATTTTGTCGCTAGCCTATATTTGACCTCCGTTTTGACCTCACCTTTGTTTTGTCAGCGCCGAGTCAAAACGTGGCCGTTTTCCAGGGCTTTGGCTAATTAGCGCAAAATGAACTCTCTCCTCAGTGTTGTGACCGGACTTGAAAACGGTTTTGAAAAGGTGACGCGATAACAGCGCGGCAATCCTCCGTAAGATCTTTGAGGTCATTATTGGGCACAAAAAGCACCCCCGGGGTGCGGGACACATTCCTCAATGGCTTCTTGGGCGGCATTGAAAGGGTTAACAGCAGACAAAGGGAGCTGGGACCGTGTAGCCCAGCAGGGGAGACCCCGCTGGAAACATCAGACTGTCTGCCATCTAATCCCGTCCTCTTTTCGCCGTCTGCGATCTTGGCCGACTGATGCGCTCGGAAGGCTTCGGAAATTGCACAAACGTCGCCGACCGTGTTTGTGCCTTCCGTCAGCTTTTCGGTTTGGCATCTTGAAGTCAAATTCCTTTCGCCCGAAGAATTAGGTACTTTTCACCTGCTGACAAATTATTAAACATTAGCGGTAGCATATTAGCTTTTTTTTTTTTTTTTTTGCGTAAAGGTGTCCAAACTACGGCCAGGGGGCCATTTAAGACCTGTCGTCCACATTTTGACCCGGCCCGCAATTCCATTTAAAAAAAAAAAGACTAAAAACGTTTAATGTACTTTACACTGATTACGTGTAGTATGATTGAGTCTATTTATCTTCAAGCGATCCTCCGAGGGAAAAAAACTGGACCGGCCCCTGATTTGTGTGTGATAAATGACCATGTTATTTGTCTACAACCGCCGTAAACGGTTAGAGTACATTCCAACATCAAAATAATCTCCAAATATCAAGCGTTTGCCTGAAATTTAATCTAGTTCTTGCATAACTATAATCCACTTATACATTTACTGATGACATGATTTTATTTCTTTAATTTATAGCCAACAGTGGGGAATGACTCAACATATATTTTTTACTTAATATGTATTCATCCTTTCTCCTGATTTTATTTTTTTAATGACATTTGTTTATATATTCAATCGATATAAAGTGATGAAACTTTTGTGATGTTGATGATAGTGCAGTCCCCTTATTTTTTATTTCAAAGAAGAAAACCAATAAAACAGCTGCATTTAAGCATTCCGCCGGCTCAAAAAATGCGCACGCTCTACCGTGAATTCTTTATTGATGCCGAACATGTTCTCTCTTCTATTCACAAAGTGCTTCGAAAGCCATTTCCACGCTAATGGGCAGGCCGTGCAAACTGGCCAGCCACATGGCCGCGCTTTTCACCGGCTACTATCCAACTCTTATCCAAAGGTGCGAGGTACCGTTTGAAAATCATCAAATATTACCCGTAATTATGAGTTTTAGTGGTAAGACCCAATAAACCTTGAAGATTTTGCAAGAATCCAACAATATCCTTGAATCTTCTTATTTTACACTTTTTTCATTAAGGGATGGCTTTGATAATTGCAGGCTTTGCCGAGGGTTATTTTTAGCAAAACATTAGTAAAGGAAAAGTGATTTTGGATTTTCTGACAGCAGAAGAATATTGCTCTTTGATAGCTTGTCAAAAACCTTTTTGCTAGGTAGTCTCGCATGCAAGTTTTGGTCAGGTCACAGAAATTCAGATGAAATTAAATATCCTGAATTAAGAAGATTGTTTTTAGTCTCTTTATGTCCTTTTTTGAACTCGAGCGGTAGTTCTCAAATGAGGGTACAAATACCCATGCGGGTACTTGAAGGAACTTCAGGGGGTACTCGAGATTTGAAATAAAACGGACAAACGTGCAGAAATCCTTTAAAAATAATGATTGAATCAAGTAAATGTTTCATAAAACAAATTTCGCGTTGTGTAGCTTATTCAATTTCATTATTGTAAATGCCGGGAATGGTTCGATCCGATTTGTCATGTGCCTCCTCTCGTTACCTGTCAAGAGGACGCTTTCGATTGATTCTTTTTTTTGTGGACCAATACAAATGAAGTTTGAAAGGCTCTAAAGTTTAATAAATCAAACACTCATGCCAAATACCTAGCTTAAACCAGACTTACGTGAAAAAAACGAAAAAAAAAACACGCTGTCGGGAACAACTTGAAAATAAAAGGCGGGTCCATCTATTATTTATTATACTGAGGCTTATTTTGAAGTCCCAGCAAATTTTTGCTATATATATTCTATTCTTCGTACTCACAGAACATAAAATTGCAGAGAAAATGTTTGACCTGACTGCATTGAAAATAGCAGCTTGGAATTTGTACATTTGTCGTTCAACTTGCAAGAGCTGGAATTTCTTTTTCTTTTTTCGGTTGAGGATTTTGCTTGGTGCTTTTCATACATCTATGCACGTTAAAAAGATCAGTGAAGTTTTTCCAAGTCGTGATCTTATAACAGCAACTTTTTGCAAGCCCGTGAGCAAAAAGCAAACAAACAAAGCCAAAAGATAATTAGAGTTTCCTGTTTATTTACTGTAACCGAGTTTTCTCCGGTTTGCCTTCGGCTCGAGTTGCCTGATGGGAAAGTAAGAATAAAACAAAGACTTCGGAAAAGATGGCGAAAGGCTCTCCTTTAATCTATTTTTCGTTTCTGTTTGAATTTGAAACGTTTGGCTCAATTGAGAAGATACATTCCCCTTGCTTTGTAATGCTATATTCATTGATCCACTGGGGTTACTTGATGCACTCGTGTGTGGGATACATTTATGTTTCTTTAATTCAGCCCTTTTGAAATTCATTAGGCATCGATCGCTTTTTCGCTCGTCAAAAGTACGGTCCGATAGTAGCCGAGTCAGCTAATCCATTCGGTCCCTTTCGGAAATCGTTTTTGGTTCGCTCGGCGAACGTGTTGGTCTCGGAGCAGATGACTGATTATTAAACAATATTCGCGCTCGAGAAGGAGTTAAAAAAACAAAACAAAAAAATGTTGAGATGAGTTTGCATTTTGAAGAATTTCTCACGTTTGACTGATTCCCTTTTTCCTAATTGCATTGCGATTGGGCTGTTTCTGCTCCGCTTCTTTCTCTTTCTTTACCTCTCGGTCTGACTCTCAGACGCGCGGCTTCTGATTGGCTGCCGACCGGTCGGCGGCAGCCAATCACTCCCGGCAAAAAAAAAAAAATCTCAGAGTTTAGTCTGGTGCTAGGCAGCAGGATAGACTGACAGGTGGGTCAGGCAAAGTCATCGCCTCCCTCTGGGCTTTCTTCACAACAATTTTTTTCCGCTCTTTTAACGCACTGCGTTACACCCCAAATTATCCAACTATCAAAATGTTTCACCAAAGTACCGCATGTTAACACGTTTCTAGCTTGTTTTTTTCTTAATTTTCCCCTAAATTTAATGCTAATACTATTCAATTTAAAGGTGGCCAAGCACCCTGAAAAATCTGCTAGAAACACCCACCAATCAGCGCTATCATGCACTATTCATAAAAACTTTTGCTAAATGCCTGCAGGAGGATCAAAGAAATGTATTACTGCACAAAGGGAATGTTGCAAAATGATATTTACTTGGCTAAACTGCAAGTCTGCATTTATTTCAATTCAGAAATGTGTAGATTGTGTTTCAATACTGTAAGAAACACTTCATATAAATGAATGAATTAATAATAAAAAAAAGGGCTGGATTGATTGAAATATTTATCATATTTGTTCATTCTGCAGTTTTTACATCCAAAACGAATCTTGATATTTACAAGGAATGCAAGGAAATCTTGCAAAGAATTGACCTCGATGTCCAGGTTTTACCCACAAACCATAGTCACAGTTTGTCTTAAAAAAATCATAAAATACAACATAATACAACATAAATGAAGCAAAAATGTGTTAAATATAGCATCCATTTAACGGTACGGGTAACACAAACGTCCTTATTACTTCATTAATTGTTCCACAAGGGCATTCTGTGAACCAAAGAGAATTTTTTTTTTGTTTTTTTCCACAGAATATATTCACTGTTGATCCCTGGTATCCAGGCAGGCCCAGAAATAGTCAAAATCCGCATGTAATTGACACCTAACGAAATACATTAGGAAGAAACAAACCATATATAATTCATCGTCCAGTTAATGGGTAATCAGTATTTTTTTCCGCTAAAATCGCGCTAAAGAAATCCCGATTGGTAGACCCTAATTTGGCTCGCATCAAATATTGTTAGCAGAATATGACATTTCTGCAAGTTATCTTCAGCCATGTGTTGTGTGCGACACGTCATTATGTTAAAATTTCCAAAGATATGCTGAGATGAACCTGTTGACTGAGTTTTGTGCGATGGCTTGAGGCAACGTTAAATTTATGGAGACAAAAGCTCGGTCAAAAATAACTTGAATGCCTGTGGAGAATAATAGAGTAAATTGCTTTTTTTTTTTTATCTGCGAGCAGGATGGATTTTGTAAACAAAACAAAACAGATTTCGAAGAGTCAGATCATCTCCGATTTCTTTTGCATATGTCGCGTTTTTGGGATTGTTTATATTTTTTCAAGTGACATTTGAAACTGCTGAGGTTGTTGAAGCAGTCCTAATTGTGTTTGTGCGTTTGTGCGTCATTTTTATTATTATTCTTATTTTTTGCCGGCACCTCTCTCCCTCCCCCACCGACGGCAGGCGTATCACATTGTCTGAGCAGGTTGAAAAATCTCATTTTCCCCACCCCTGTCTGGTTTGCAATGGTTTATCCCATCCCAAGGGAGTGGGCAGGCGGTCCTCTAACCTCTGCTCCCCCATTCTAATTTGAACTTTGACCTTGGTCTGCTGCCTTTCGGGATATGAGATGACCTTCCTCCAACCAACCCCCCAAAAAGAGTCTCTCTTTTATTTGTTTTTAAAGGGCCACTTTTCACTCAACTATATACATATATCTGTCTGCATGCATTGCTACCGTTTGTGTTCAAGTGCAACAGCAATGCTAGTTTTGTTAGCATGGTATGTTAGCATTAAGCTAGCAGACTTTTGGAAGACAAAAGTTATGCTGTTAAATACACAATGCTATTTGTTTGACATTTAACGTCACGTTTCACACTACATAAGCGAGAAGCATGCACTTGGATTCTTTTTTGGAACAATCGTTCACTCGATTTATCTCAAGACCGGCGCGACCAGATTTTCAAACACAGAAGAAAATGAAACATGCAATTAATTCTCACCGTGAAATATTTAGAATAAATTCAGTTGTTGGTCGCTAGTTTTGTGTTATTGCTTTAGCTATGCTAAAGGCTGCTCAATGATTTTATTACTTTGGATGAGTATTTCTATTGAGGTTTGAGAGGTCCTTATGTGTGAGTGGTTATCGACCACATCTTCGGTCAAGTATGTGAGTTTTCCTCACTTCTTTTTGCTTTCCCATGCAGCTATTTTGATTTTTTTTCTGGAAACCTAAAAACATAAAAACATTTCTAAAACATAAAAGTGGAAATCAATTGGCACAACATTGGGAATATGTCGCAAGAAAGCTCAGGTTGCTACGGTCTGTTTTTATTTCCCGTGATTCTTGGACATGGAGGCACGACGTACTTCTAACGTATAAACGTTTGTTGAAAGTTGACTTTTTTTTGTTATTGTTAAAAAGGATACAATTTTAGGTATGACATTTTTAATTTTATTTATAGTCACCGTGGTGTGTGGAAGTGAGACAAAAACTGTTTTTAGTTGGGCCTTTGCAAAAAAGCATTGAAAGGCATTAAGGTACAGTGATATTGATGACAATAATCTTAAATCGTATTTGAGGGGATGAAATTTGTCACAACTCGTTTCTGGTCAAATGTTTTTGCATGTTTTATTTTAAGTGAACGTGTCGTGACCTGGTTTCCAATTTTGAAAATCTGATCCCCCTCTCCATGTTCATTTTAGATAAAACATACCACATTACCCAGGCAACATTTCATCATCCTCAAATATTTCTAGCCGAGCGCACATTTTTCCTCTTTCGTGTTTTGTGCTGAAAAGTAAAACAAACATGGCGTTTAACCAGAATTTGAAGTAGCCAGCAGGCTAATAGAGTTGACTTTGGAAGGCATGAAGAATTCCCGCTCAACACCATATTAGCCTTTACCTCGACCCTCCTCGGGGTATTGGGCGGCGTGCCACGTAGGGGTTGCCATGACTCCTGAAAAAGAAGGTGGCAGATTTTGGGAGGGGGGGGGGACGGGGCTAATATTTTGATTCAGACAAAGGATGTCTTCACAGCGTAAGCTGAATACGGCGCATGGCTCTCCGGTAGGGACTCACAAGATCACGCTTGCCAAGATTTTCTAATTGTGCCATCAGGAAAGGGAGGCGTGCGCATTCTGAGTTAACGACGCCAGCAAAAGTTTATATGCGGCTTTTCTCTTCCCCTGTTTTGTTTGCCGGGCAGAAAATGGCGGACGCCGTCCCGCTGAGCCGAGCTTGTACTTTCCCGCACTTGAAGAAAGCTCGGAGCCCAACCCTTTCAAACCCCGCGGCTCTTTTCCCGTGAAAAACTCAGACGATGAATCGGACGACACGGCTAGTCTGCTCTTTGTGTTGTCGCACTGCGACCGGAGGAATATTCCATTGCGGATGACTCTGTGGCACTGGCACGGTTAATGCTAGCTGACCGCGGCACGCTTGATTACACTGGCATCCCTCTCTCTGGCTCGGCTTTCTACCGGCTGCGGTTTTGGCAAAGTTGAACAAAAACCTCTCACCGCAGTCACATTCGCGCCTCTCAGAAAGGAGACAACGCTAGCGCTTCTGTAGCCTTGCTTGGGATTGGAAGTCCGCTACAGTAGCGCCGCTAAAGCCGCATCTAGCATGTATTAGCCACTAGCCGGCGGCAATCCAGTGCTCCATATAGGCTGGCGTGACTTAAATGACTCTGTGACACGGTTCCCGTTCCTACTGATCACTTTTCAACACGCACGCTGGTTTAAATGTGCGGTTTCAGACGTCAAATTTGTCTCATGGGCAAACATTTACGGGGTGGGATCTGACGCTAATGTTTTTCGAGGAAAAGTAGAGTACTGCTCAGCACGGTGTAAATTTGAATTTTAAAAACAGGCGGCTCGGTGGCACGCGTCCGCCTCACAGTTCAGGGATCCGAGTTCATCTGGCTAAATTGTCCTTAGGTGTGATTGGCTGCGTGATTGGTCGTTCGTCTCTGTGTGCCCCGCGATTGGCTGGCAACCAGTTCGGGGTGTCCAAAGACAGCTGGGATAGACGACAGCAAACCTGCGACCCTTGTGAGAACAAGCGCGTGAGAAAATGGATGGATAGCTGGGTTACGGTATGGATTTAAGGGTAATAAAAAAAAACTGACACCAGCGTTACTGGAATAGAACTGCTGTAAATGCTTACGTAATGATAAAAAGTGGAAATACACGGCAGATTTGATCTATGGATGAAGTTTAAAGAGTGATTTAATGGGTCAGAACCTGTTAGACTGTGAGAAACGTTCTGGCACAATACTCTTCCAAATGTTTTTTTTTTTTAAATCCAAGATTGTTTTTTTTCCCCTTCTTTTCCTTTCTTCTTGTTCATGATAAAACAAAATTGTTTTGTGACAAATATCAAGTTGTAAAAATATTTTTGTCGTTGTTTTTAGGGACTTCCAACTAAATGATCCGTGGAAGAAAAAGAAACAATCGAGGAACCGATCCACGAAGGGTAAGTTTTTGCTATTATGTTAAAATGTATCAAGCTAAGGATTCTAATTAGACTAAATACCACAAACAACGCCACGATTGTAACTTTTTTGCTGTCTCTGAATCTTTGCGCGAATTGTTTTTTTTTTTTTTCTTGCCGGGTCTATCTTGTGAAATTATTTTGCTACTTTGGTTTTATAACCACGTGGCGCAAACCCGTAGATCCGATCTTGTGGCAAATCTGACAGCACAAGCTCGCCTCTGTGGGTCTCTGTCATTGTGGTGCGAACATCGCCTTTAAACCGCTTTTTGATCATATTTGCTTGAACGCTTGATTGAGTGAATGCTACATCGTCTCAATCTGCGGTGCGTAAAATCACTACCGATACTCAACGCACATTTGGAGCCCGATGTGCGTTTGAAATATGAAATCTAAAAAAACCAAACCGAAAATGTGTGCATCCGGGTTGAGGTAGTAGGTTGTATGGTTTGGAAAATGTGTGCATCCGGGTTGAGGTAGTAGGTTGTATGGTTTGGAATGATACCCTGGGAGTTAACTGTACAACCTTCTAGCTTTCCTTGGAGCACATGTATGACTTCTGACATGTATCCACTTTACGGCACTGTACCATATAAATCACAGCGCCGTCTTAGAATAATCGTCTTCTCGTTTTACAGTTGACCTTCAGCCGCGGTCGATCGGCCGTATTTTTAGACTTAATGCATTGCGGTCGTCCGGCGTGTTTACTCTGTGCCGACCGCTCGCATCTTGACTACTTGCTTTTTTTTATTGCTTACTTTACTTACGATGGCTGCAGTGCTCCAATTGTTCAAATGGTTTGCGCAAAATCGCAGCAATGTTAGTTATCAGTCAACCCCCAAATTTTCTCGGCATTAATATTTCACATGCGGTACCGCTGGTCGAAACATGGCGTTAGGATTGATGTTTTATTTATTTCATGCGATCAACGCAATCATCAATGAAATAGGCAAGTCAACAAAATGTTTGAATTCTGACAAAACTGGATAGGGTGTTGCTTTCACGTGGCAGGTTGAAATTGATTATTTTTAGACTATTATGCCTGCGGGATTTCTGCTTTGGCCACCAGTTCATAGAGGATGAATGGATGAATGGATGGATATGGCTAATTCCTGGACGGATTTGCTTTGTGCATCCAAATTGAGATTATTTGTGATTCCCCAAAACAAACGGGTTTGAATTCCTACCTTTTCCACTTAACAGATGAAAAAACCAATGTCTTGAGGTCTATTCTACTGTATACAGTAAAAAAAGGTTTATGCACGTTCAAATGTGAGCGAGAGGAAGAAAATATCATCACTGCATTCGTTCTTGTTCTTTAAAAAAAAAATTGCTTTCAAGTGGTGGAAATAGCTTTCATAGTCACCTGTCCTTCACTTCACTATAGGGTTTAAAGGGAAGATTTTGCAATGATCTTTGGAAAATCCACCAAAGCATTCTCGGATTAACAATGATAACACGGAAAAGTGGTTCTTCAGTCATTCGGGTTGAGGTAAATCCCAAACTCGTATATCAAATCTTTGCAGTCCAGTAACCATACGTAACAAGAGAAAACGACTTACCGGCGATTCAGGTGTCTTAAATTAAGAACCGGCAATTATAGATCAGCAGAGGTTCGCATATCTGGAGCTACACTAAACCGCCTGCAGATCCTGTTTCGGTATTTATATTTCAGCAAGCGCTCGCTCTCATCAAACTGGTTTCTATGAGGGAATAAGATCTTGGTAATTCCCTGGAAACCTGAGCTCAGCCTTTATCTGCTCAGTTCCCCACGCTTACTATTCAACCAAATATTGAAAGTTTAACTTAAAAAGATACTTAAGTCTTTTGTCGTTCTCGCCTCGGGATCACAGTTTTCCCTCCAGACGTGAGGAGAAAAGTACGGCGGCTAACAATCACGCCGTCTCAGCATTCTTTTGTCCAAATGCCCTAGCGGCACATTGAAAAGTCATTGGTTCCAGCCGGGCCTTCCTTTCTGGGACGCTCGGACAAATAAATGATGGGATTAGATGGAGATGGTTCAGGACGGGCATTTTTCTTTCTATCGGCTGCCGTAATGGCCCCTTTGAGAAGACCGTCTGCTGAGAGCCTCCAGGTTTTTGCCTTATTTAAAACAGTGGTTTAATAAAGATTGAAACGACTGCTCTTCCTTTGCCGGGAGCCACTCGCAATGTATGAATCCCGGCCAAAAAAAGAGAGAAAAAGTCTCCCTTCAATTACCCACTTTCATCTCTTCCCAAACTTGTGTTCATCATGGTCCATGTTCATTGTACTTGGCCACAGGTAGCTGAGACAAGCACAGAAATGGTAAAAGCATAAAGTTGGATTGTTTTTCGGTTTGGTGGTTTTATTTAGTTTGTTTGTTTTATTTTGTTTTTAACACATGGCAAAATGGTTGTGACTGGAAGAAAAAAAATAGGGACGCTGACACCCTACCTATGTAAAAAAGATTTGCCGGCGAAATCTGTGAATCGGCGAAAAATGGTCGCCCGGAGGGCATGATTGAAAATTGAGTGAAATGACCCGGTTGAAAAATTAGGAAAAAGATGCGACACAAAAGAGACAGAAAGAAAGAATAGTATTAAAGAATAAGAGCAACCTTCACAGCCTTCACGCTGTAATAAATGAAAGCTGTCAGCCGCAGCACCAATCACGTTCCTGCTTCCATCCAGTTATTCTCTTGCGGCGGCGGCGTAAATGGCAAATGAATAAACATAACACAGCGATGGCAGACGCGCGAGGGGGTGTCATCGATCCGTCTGGAACGCCGCATCAGCCACTCTCCTCTTATTGATACGCTCTCGCCCCTTGACCCCTGGGACGAATCAATGGCATCGATTGGAGAAGGGCAGGGACAAGGGCGGGATCTGCTGACTGGCCTCGCAGCTAGCGTGACAAGACACGATGGTCATTATTGTCCCGCCGGCGGACTGAGCGCAAAGGCGTTGCGCAAGGCGTATTGGCCATCCCCTCCCCCCTTCCCCTCCTCCACCTTCGACCTTCCGCCGTCAACCTCCGCTCCCCTCCTTCATCCTTCCGTTCTTCGCCGTCGCTCATCGTCTCGTTCGACGGAGCGCCTTTACCCGCTCCGAAACGGCCCGGCGAAAAGCGCGCTTGTGTAATCCGGGTTCATGGCGGGTGCAAGGATTACAAAACGGCCCGTCCTATTTCGGGAGGCTTTGAAATACTTCAAACGCATCTAAAAATGTCTCGTGTGTGAAACGGCAACCGGATCGCTTATCTGTCTTGCGCGCCGTTTTCACCACTCCAACGGTTTCTATTTCCAGTCTAGACTAGAAAGCAAGCAGCTACACTCGGAGGGGTGATGGGCGGGACGCGGCCGAGCTCCAGACTCCGCAGTGTCACTGCCGTAATGGAGCTGATTGATCACCTATACGCTCGCCTGCTGGCCCCCGCCGGCTTTAGCATAGCGCAAGTGGCAACCCCCCTCCCTCTCTGCTATCGCCGAGCCAATCCGGGAAGGCAAACTAACCCCCCCATCCCGCCCCGTAGACTTCAACCTGGCCACGGTTTTGACATTGGCTGCGGGATTTTCTCCGGCTCCTTTCCTACACTCGCTCTGCCCCTTTTCTCTCTTTTCCGCCGACGGAAACGGAAAGGGAGCGACACCCCCGTCCGCCATTTTCCCAATCCGCCGTAAACCAGACGCGCGAAGGCGCCGTCGGTTTTCGTTCTTATTTTGAGGCTCGATCGATCAATGATAACGTTTGCAGATCTCGCTCCCCGCCCCCTCCGTGTCACGCAGGGTCATAGCCCAAATCCGTCAAGGGTATCCAAAGCAATTAAAGTCTGAGGCTCGGACAAGCTGTCCAGGGCAGATGTCATTGAAAAAACGGTTTTATTTTTACTCCGATAAGCTACACGCACTCGTGTTTTCAGAGTCGCGACGGACGAATCCATTGACAAACGATTCAGTAATCGTTTGGATTCCTTTTTAATCGGGGCCGCACGGAAAAATCCTGCCTAAAAAACATGGATTTTTGGTCGACGGCCAATAAGCGAACGATAGCGTCCGTTTGGCGATATCGCAGAAAAAATTCAAATGCAAATCTGAAAAAAATTCAAATACAAATCTGCAGTGAGAGACGACGTTTGACTCACTCGGTTTACTTAGACTTGCAGTACTCATCACTTCAAAAGAATAAAATGACCCAGGCAGGATAGACACGTTTAGCGGGCTTATTGACCCAGAAGTGCAATGAGACATACGGGAGAATGCGCGGCCTGTAAAGCCACTGCATTATAACCAAACAGCCAAACATTGCGAGAAAGCCAGCCGGCGCTTCAAAATAAATTGTAGACTATCAGGTCACGTACGACAGGAACGGCACACTTTTATTTTGAAGTTCGTCCCTGAAACACGGTTTCCACAATGGTCTACTACTTGGAGGAGCTTTCTAAGTAAAAAAAAAAAACAAACACTATGTTTCTTCACGATTGCCGTTCTTTTTTTCCATTCAGTGCGATGGCCAACAATAGCATCGCGCTCGACGCATTGAGCCCACTGTCTCAATTTTTTTTTAAAAAAATGTTGCTCATCAAAAATGCATTATTTTACCCGAATACTCACTATTGGATTCTTAATATCGGGATATGCCCCCCCCCCCCTCCCCCCCTCGCATGCAGACAATTTTGCTGCAGTAGTATGTGTTTGTCTGAGCACGGCCGGAAAAAAAGAAGAAGAAATTGATCAGCATAGGGTGGAACGTGTTCACCAGCAAAGGCTGGATGGAGGGTGTGTGCGTGAGTGTGCGTGTGCGTGAGTGTGTTTGTGTGTAAGAGAGCGAGGGAGGGAGAGAAAGCGAGGGCTGTCGCTGCAGACTCCTGCTGCAGTAGCTCACTTTGGGCAAGCAGCTGCAGACAGGGAGTAACAGACAGCAGAGACACGCAGACAGGTACAGACCTGCTGTCATAATGGGTGGGGGGAGGGGGGGGGGCGCCGGAGAGGTAGGGGAGCCGAGGTCAAGCGGGGGAAGGGGGCGGGGAGGTCGGGTAGCGGGATGCGGCAGCAGCTGGAGAAAGCAAATATTTTGGGGCTTTTTTTTTTTTTTTTTTAAATCTGTAACGGGAGCCGGTTGCGTCGGATGCTAAAGGAAGCGGGAAGATGATGTGGAAATATGAAAGTGGGCGTGTGCGGGTCATGACATGTCTGCTGCCTCAGTCTGGAGCAGGGAGGCGGAGTCGTTGGTAGTGGTGTCGGTGAAGGCGCTTGAGATGGAGCTGAGAATGCAACAACTGTGATGGAGTGATGCTGCAGAGGGAAAAGGGTGACGGTGGGGGTGGGGGGGTGGGGATGGGGATGGGGAGTTCCCACCTCACTGACCTGCATCTGGCAGCCACACTTCCCCCAGACAGACCCCCCCACACTTTTTCTTTCTCCTCTTGCCACCTTCTTGTACTTCTTGGGATGGCAACAGGCGAAGTCGGTGGCGGGCAGAGGGGGCGAGCGTGCCAGGCGATGCGTTGCGGGGCGCCGACAAATCATTTCCGGAAGCCTGCGCTTTGCTCGGCCTTCCCCGGAGAGAAGGAGACTGGCAGACATCTATTTGATTTTTTTTTTTTCTCTAAGGGGGAGGAGCCGGGTAGCGCGAGGGATTCCGGATGGGGGGGACGATGATGTGTTTGGGTACATGATGGTGTGTGTCTGTTATTTACCTGTTTATATTTATAGCCATTTGCTTCTATTCATGGATTGCAAGGTTATATTGTACTGCTCGTTTTGTTGTTCTAGACTGCGGCCGTGTTGAGCGCCATGTTTTCTCACGGGTTGCTTTCGAGGTGGTAGCGGCTTTGCCATCAAGTCATCTCAAGCTCAAACCTAGAAAAAATGTGTGTGTGTGTGTGTGTCTATATATATATATATATATATATATATATATATATATATATATATATATATATATATATATATATGTATAATTTTATTTTATTTTTTTAAATAACCGCACTGAATAGTTTCCTTTCGTTGAGGTGAGCTGACAACCTGTCAGACGGGTCCAAGTCCTGCCGTCCTAGTGGAAAGAAATGTAGACTGATGAAAAAAGGCTGCTTGCTTTTTCAAACACAAATGTGGCTTCGCGTGTTGGTGCGAGCTTCCGTTTTGGGCTTTTTTTGGCCCTCTTAGAAAAATATACTTTGTCGTCGTGTCGTCCTTTGTCGTTGACGCAGTCTCGTCTTTTGTCACATCGCGCTGGAGACGTATGCATGTTTGCGGTTCCTGAACAAGTTACGGATGATTTTTTTTTCCCCTATTGTATTGAAGGCAAATATTTGGGCCTGCAACGGGCTACTTTGAAATGTGAGAAAATCAAGTGGCAGACCGCAGCTCCTCGCTAGACTCTGTCGTACTTCACCTGCTCCCTGAGACCCTAACTTGTGAGCTCTCCTGATCAAAAATCACGGGTTAGGCTCTTGGGACGCGGGCGGAGGGCACAATCCACCAAATTGACAAAGAAATATGATTTGGGACAAGAAACGGACACGTTAGCCGGATGGGCATGTGTGACGGATTCGAAGATGAAAAATGGAACGTGAGCGTTTTTGGCGCGCTGGAGTCCAGGCCGGCTGATTTCGGGGACCGGTCGCCAGCCCTTGAATATTCTTTTTTGTGTGTTGTCAAATGTAACGAAGGTTAGGAATGCAAGGGCGGCACCGCGCCCCAGACACCACAGGAGAGAAATGCTGAGACGCAGCCAATAGCCGTCATAATTCTTGACCGAGGCAGCTTTGTTTTGCCCCCATACCACACACCTTCCGCTTTTTTCGCCACGATAATGCAGTGTCATCTCCCCACCACTAGGAAGAGAAGTTTGTTTACTCGAGGAATGCTTTTTTTTTTGTTTGCTTGTTTGTTTTTTGAACAGGAAGCATTTGGTGTTTATAGTTTTTTTTCACCTCGATGTAATTCATGCCATTAAAAAAATAGCAGACAATTAATTGATTAAGTCACAACTAATCGATCATCAAGTTGATCAACAACCATTTTTGAAAAGGACTCATTTCTTTTTTTTTCTGAGCAGATGTATGGAAATCAAAACGTTTTTAAATCAGATTAATCATGAATAATCAACCAATTAATCATTTTCCAAGAGAATAATTTGTGGTGCTAAAATACAATAAAAAATATTAACAGTGCATGCTGATTTAGTGCATCATTTTGTTTTTTGAATGTTTTAAATTTTAGCGTTACTTGGCAGTCAACTCATAAAACTTTTACACTTGGTACGCATATGTTAATAAAAAGAACACTTTTGGGAAGTGGTGGGCACTTTTTAGCAGGCCTCTGAGCATTTTATTTGTAAATCTGTTTGCGCAGTTTTTGTTGCTTTTGGTGTTTTTTGTTTGTATTTTGTGGTTTCAAGTAGACTCCTGAAACTTGTCAGGAAAATGATTAAAAAAAGTCACGGGGAGGGGAAAAAATAGGTAGTAATTCAAGATTATAAAAACTGCATAGTTTGAAATTGACATTTTTGGGGGGGTATTTGTATCCTTAATAACCAGGAAATGCAATGAGAATTTCTTAGTTCCACCATTAAAGAGTTAAGAACTTAATACAATGGCGGGCAAATAGTTATTCTGCGTATGGCAAGGTAAACGGCAAAGTAGACAAATAATGTAGCAAAGCCTTCCTTTTTCCCCCGAATTTTCCCCCAATTTTTCATATCCAAGTGAATCATTTACAGTATATCAAGTACATTTAAACTGATGCTATAATGTGACTGGAGCGGGGAGGTGATCTTGGATATTAAAAGGCAAATTGGCCTCTTACGGACATAACTATAGGCATGTCATTAGAATAAATTAGGTGTAATGGAGAAAAAATGTCAGCGCTGTTCAAAGGCGTGTAGTAATTCATCATTTATAGCTTGACCTTCTTTGACGACTCCTCGGGATGTCTGCTTTTTATTTTATTTTTTTCAACGATCCCACATTAGCAATGCGTGGCCAAACACCTTTTCAATCCTATCTTTAATAGCCCTCCCTCCATCTCTTTGTCTCCAATCTAGCGCTGCCTAATGGTGTTTTTTTTTTTTTTTTTTTTTCTTTTTGTGAGCATGGCCAATGCCGAATGATCAGACGGCGCGCGTGCGCTCCAGAGCCCCCCAGCAACAGCTGAAGGGACGCCGTGCCCCATGAATACCAAACAGCCAGGCGGGGTGCGACAAATGCTGAGCGGCCAAAGCCGAGCCGGTGCCCACAAAACAGCCAGACGCTTTTATTAGGCTCTGTCTGACACGCAGTCCAGTCTGGCGCCGCCCGCCCGGCCCTCTGACGATTTCATCAGCGGCTCCCTCGACGCTAACAAAGCAGCAAGCTAGCGGCCAATAAATATCACCTTGTAAAAATAAGTTCAGCAAAAGTCAAACTATTTCTCAATGAATAAAAGCTCGACGTCTCAACATCAAATAAGGCATCGTGAATGCGCTCCAGTTAGCTCAATTTTACCTGCTGTGCTAATTTACATCATCATCGAAGCTCGTCGACCAATCGCGGCTCGCCTCTTTTCTGGGTTTGCTCATGCGACGGTCACGAGATGAACCGCGATTGGCTGTCACCTCAGTCTTGAGCATGTGATTAGCTTAACTTAGCTCAAATTCCCTCAAGATTGCTGATAGTCTCTGAACACGTTTTTGAGCATTCAATGAGTTAATTGTACATGAAAAATATTACTACATCTAACTGCTGAAAAAAAAGCTATTTTATGAATTTTTCCCTTTGAGAATGCTTATTAAATAATATAACGTCGCGTATTAGCATTTGCTTTTCTACTTAATTGATAATACGTGTTGAATGAAAGGAAAACTCCTATTTTGTATCAGTTTTTATCAATAGCTGATGTGAAATAAAATATGTCATACAAGGGCGATCTTGTTTATAGCAAGCAGAGTGAAATAAGAACCTCTAAAAAGAAAATCAAACTAAGTTCATTTTATGTTTTTTTTTTAATTTAACTAATTCATGTACTGCCATTGATGACTATTATCGTGAAAGATCGATTTTAATTGGACATCTGTATGATCCGAAAAACTAATTTAAATCATTTTTGATAATCAATGAACAATTTAGATACCTTTTTATTTATAATTGTCCAAATGCTGTGAGCTTCAACTTCTAAAATACAAGCATTAAATGTATCTAAACCTTTATGAAAATGGACTGATTATGCTTTTTTTTAATGATATTAAAACAATTTTCTTTTACTTATAAAAAACAATGATCAACATTTTTCCTCTTTTATTTTGTCCATATTCTCTGGTCTGAATTTGAAATGAATCGATTAATTTCTAGTTGCAACACTAATAATAATAAATGCACTTTTAATTCGTACCAGTGTTTTGAATGGGCAGATATACGGAGATATGGCGTACTTCACAGGGATTTGAACTCTGAACCTGGGCCTACATCTTGTTGCATTTCTTCACTTGGACTTTGTGATACTCGTAAAAAAAGATAAGTCCATTTTTTTGAAAATGCAAGTTTAATACGTCGTCATTGTAGGATGCAGAACAAGTCTACACAAACACACGTGCGGATGTTTCAGTATGTGCACCAGACATGCGGTGCATTCAAATGCATTCCACATTTCACACTCATACATTTTTTTTTCATTTATAGCTGTTATACATTTGAATCTTAATTAAGCTAAAGATTTAGATGGCAGCAGTCGAAAAGACTCAGAGGTATACAAAATCTTGACTTTGCGCCGGAGATGCGGTTGCATAGCTGCCACTTGCTCTATACAGACATTTTTATTTTTGAACCTCTTTGGAAGGATTTTGGAACGAGATCGGCATCGGTGACGTCAATGCGAAGGCTATTGTTTGTCTTTTCTCCTTTTTGTGCGTGGATTGGCAGTTTGCGTTTGCTGTTTAGTCACAGCAGGGTCGGGCTAAGGAAAAAGACCGAGAAGCGGGGGGTCGTCAGCAGGTATGCGGCGTCGAAAAAGAAGAGGGGCGCTTTTGCTGGGGAGTGTCTGAATTTCCAGACACTGCGGCAGGAGGCCAGACAGCCACCTGAACACACACACGCTCACACACGCGCGCACGACGACAATGGCGTTCACGCGCACCTGCGCGACAACACGCGGACGCGCGTTTCATCGCGAGCTCCGCCTCTCCGGCCAATTCAATTTTGTTCACAATCCAATAAAGATTCGAGATGGCCCTAATTGTATTGGCTAGTTGATCCGGGGCGACGTTTTCCCCTTTTCTTCGGTGAGCGCTCGTCCAAAGTGGGCTCGGCAAGCCAAGGGAAGGTTTAAAGCTACGGCCCGGGGGCCGTTTGTGGCCCGCCGCAACTTTGGTAGCGGCCCGTGGCATATATTCAAAATTACATCTGGCATAGCCGTTGTTGCTAATGTATTGGTTTGTATACGGCAGAGCTTTTTGTTAATGCACAAGGATTTATTTGCTAAAATTGTAAATAAATTCATTTGAGCAAAAATCATTGCTTCCACTCAGTACTTTCTGTCAAGGTTCGATTTAGATTAGACATTAGACATTATTGATCCTGAAGCCACGGTTTTAAAACTAAGAATCTTACTTGGTTCTGAAAGTAGGACTAGGCTTTGTCTAGTGGAATACAGGTCTGATGAAAATCATGAAAATCCCTTACTATTTATTTGATCGTATTTAATAAAAAGCTGTTGTTGATGTAAGTTCATCAAATTACCTATATTGGTACAGTATATGTGATTTTTTTGACTGTTGTTTTCACATACAAACACTATTGTTAAACCTCTTAATACATTGCCACAACTTTTTTTTTAATCTGCACGCATTCAACTGAATGCAAACTTTCAAAATCAATATAATTAAAAGTCATTCACGTGCACATCCGCCCCAATGGAAAAATGGCACGTCGCGCCCCCGTGTGTTTTATACTTAAATGCTCTCGGGGCAAACTCGTCGGGTGTCCTGCCGCATCCCCTTGTCTCCAATTAGCTCCCCTTCTCTCGCTGCCCCGATCTTTGATTTACCTGTGAGGCGTTGCCAGGGAAACGCCGTATCTGACTCGCGGCTTGATGGAGTTATTGAACTGTAACGGGCCGGGATAATTGTCCTCTGTCTTCTAGGTTGGCTAGCCTCCGAATGAGACGCCAATGTGACCTATGTCTGGCTTGGCGTGGTTACTGCTGGAAAATGTTTTAACCCCTTCGCCGCCTCTCATGGCGTGCATTTATTACGGTCCATGTACACGTTGAAATTCAGTTTGTCTAATTAGTGAGGTATTAATAGTACCAGTCGAAAGTTTGTAGACGTACTCTAATTGAATTGTTGTTTTTACGGATGTCCTAAAGTGCATATTAATTAGGGATGTCAAAATAACAGATTAATTGCGATCAAGTAATGACAAACATAGTTATATACTTGTTTTTCAATGGACTTTCTCTGCATTTTCTTTGCTGACTTCAAAGGTCAATCACACCCTTAAGTGTTCTCCGATTGGCTTGCGTTTTGTTCGGCATAACCTAATAGGCTCCTGTTGTGGATGGGAGGGGCAAGTTCCCCCAGTTCCGGCCTTATTAAGTAACCTTGAGTAAAACTAAGACAGTTTATTCGAAATTAAATAGCGAGTGGGTTATTACCATAAGCCCCTGAAAAAGAACAATTGCAGAGCTTTAAAGGGACGCTGTGTAAGATTTCTCACTACAGACATTTACCTTGTCTGTAGGTATAACAAACATGGCAGCCTCCGGAGGAGTGCCAGCCCCCATGTGATATAGTTTAATGATAACCAGACCCAACATTATATTTAAAACATATTGTTGGTCGTTAAAAAACACATTCATTTGCAAGTTTCTGAAATTTATAATCATTTCATTTATTCCTTTTTAATGGAAAACGGTCTAAATCTTACGCAGTGTCCCTTTAGGCCTTTGTGCACATTCCCGGGTGTTTTCATCCCAACACTTATAATAATATTAATAATAATAAAATAATAAGTAATATAATTTAAGCAAAGGACATTACATGCATATATCCGATACTTTCTTTACACATTTGCTCAATAGTTTTCATTATGTTTTGTCGTTTAGGAGCCGAGGCACTTGCCCTTCTTTGCGCCCGCAGGTAAGACCAGACTCTCTGCCGCTCACCTTTATTTTCACCGTGCTCGGCTGTAGATAAGCGACTAAAAGTCGGACGGCACCAGCTAATTAGGCCCGAGTCATTTGGTGGCGCTCCGGCGCCCGCCGCGTACATGAAGAGAGCAGATGACCTTGTGGCCCGCTCTGCCCCACAGCAGTCACTTCAAGTACAGTGATAGACGTTCCCCTGGACACCCCATCCGCGCCGGTGCGGCTGACGGCTTTTCTCTTTCTCCGTTCTTCCAGAAGGAGGAGGTGGAGCAAGAGGCGGGTTTGAAGTGAAGTGGAGGAGACGGCGCACAGCCCGTTCCTCAAAGCCCCAAGCTCCACATCAGTATGCAGTGTCTGTTGCTAAGGTGATAAAACCGCTGGATGGGGGCCTAGCTGCAGAAACATCAATAGTGCTAGAGAGAGCGGGCTAGCAGGTAAGGACAGACGGGGGGAGGATGGACTGGGAGGGGAGGAGACGGATACGCCTTCCTGAACACGCAGTGGACAAAAGTGTGGCACTGTATGCGTCGCTGTTGCGCGTAAAGTACGTTATCCGGGATTATCCTGGACAAGACCCAAATCTTTTTGTCTTACAAAGATCATTTTACATAAATGAGTCAGCATTTCGAAGCTGACGCCTTGACACGGTTGCCGTTCCCGCTGATCACATTTTAACAAGCCAAACGGAGGACCAAAATGCAGCCTGAAACATCGATCCTGTCATTTTAGACGACGCTTTGCTTCATTGAACAAAATTCATGCAGTGAGACACGTCCAAAATCTCAGTTTAATTCTCAGTTAAATTTATAATATACATAGATAGCTAACCCACTACACTAAAGTCAATCAAGACACAGTAAGTAATCAACCACTTTGGGTAGTTAATTGCTGCGGTACTCGATTATTTGAGGTAAATGGGTACTAAATGAAATTATTTCTCGAAAATATTAAGTAAAAGTAAACAATTACTCGTGGTAAAAAAAAGTACTAAAATAAATGATTAATTTAGTACTTAATTTAGTACCAGATATTTTGAGACACCCTTTAGCCAAACACTTGAAAAAAAATACACAAATAAGTACCTGGGATGGAATGTCCAGCCTTATAAGAAAAAAAACCTAAATATATGTCTTTGGAATTGAATCCATACGGTTCCATAGGGTTTGTAAAAGAATGTGTTTGAATATCTGAATATTTGTTTCACTCTGGCCGGATGTAGCGGTTAGCATTTTGCGAAATGTTACCCAAATGTATTTCTTGTTGCAGAGGTTTGCAGTGTGTGATTTGTTCTGCAGTGTAAATAAACGGATGGCACAAGATAACGTTTTCCTCCCTTTCTTTGTGTACACGTGTAATGTGGCATTCTAAAACAAACAAACAAACAAAGCAAGAATCCTTCCATTTCCTCCCCAAACAATCTCATTGTTTCTACTAGCGAGGCTTTCATTCCCCTCGATATGTCGGATATTGGCTTCGTTGCCAAAGGCGGCGAGAGCTGTATAAAACAACAACTCCTATTTTCTGAGTGTGTGCGCGCGCGCATGTGCCGTTGTTTTTTTGCCGCAAGGTGGGGACCAACTCCCAGCATTCACAGTCTTTGTGGGGACCCCTTGGACCATTTTGGCGGACCCCGCAGGTTCGGACCTCTTATTTTAGAGTCCGGTTTTGAGTTGGATTTTTGTTAAGGGTGAGGAATGCCGTGATTGTGAAGGTTGGGAAGAAATGCGTTCCGCCGATGAGATGTCCCCACTACGATAGAAAAAGCTCCTTGCGTGTGCGTTTATGTGTGTGCAATGAGGGGGGCAATGCGGCCAGGCTGCAGATATCATCCATCTCCCTGTCAGCGGCCCAAGGGCTGCTGGGAAAGTGGCGGGCACCTCCCCACCGCCAACAACAGACGTTGCATTCAAATGCTCCGTCACAGAAAGCTTTAGAAAACCTGCGGCCGGCGCTCCTCCCTTCGCAGAGTCATTAACCCCATCATGCGGGATCACAGCCTACGACGAGTCAGTCTGGCCACCACTGTTGCCATGCAGACATTTTTTTTTTTTTTTACGCCAGCTCCACTTTACCAAACGGTGCAAATTCAGCAAGATGACAATGTACTGCGATTTCCTCGGGAGTATTGTGTTGTGATAGCCGCTATAACTGGATTACATACCTTCTGCCAAGCTGTGACTAATTGCCTTAAAAGCTATTGTTCACCAATGTATAGCGCTCGTGAGAAGTCCGGAACATCTCTTGTGTTACGTTTTGTCTCCGAGCATTAGGATTCAAATATACCGCAAATAATCATATAAAAGAAGGTTATTCGTATCCATGCTAAATTGAGAGTTTCGCTGAATTTTTAGGCTTGACAAAACAATTTGGCCAATTTTAAAAAATATTTTGGGCTTTAGTGAATCAAGTATGAATAAACTAATTCAGGCAAAGTGATAAAAAGAGAGATTAAATCATTCAGATTTGTCGTTAATCGAGCTAATGCCTTTTTAATCATGCCTAAAAATTTCTGAGAAAAACTTTCAAGCAGTTTTATTTGGTTTAAATGCATTGTGTAATTGTAACAGATGAAAATATTGCCATACAACCACAAAAACGTGACTTTGGTTATTTATTTTCTTGAGCAAAAAACAAAACAACGTGGGCTGTTCTCAAGTTTGATTAAGAGCTTCGCTATCGTTAGCTGTGGGTGCTTTGCATTGATGTGGTAAGGTTAAACTTGAGCCATTTCTGTGATAAGCAAGCTCCTTCTTACAAATATTCACGTGTGCTTTATCAAAAGTGCCTTTTTTTTAAAAAATAACGTGTACATGATTATATACAGTGCATTTTCACAACACCAGGTGTATCTACCTTATTTTTTCAACAGAAATGTCCATTTTGGGATTTCTTTAAAAACATCCTCCTTAAAATCTCGATTTTTATTTCCCAGGAGCCAAAAGGTTCAGAAAAGTGCGACTGAATCCTGTTTTGGTGCGACAAATTGGTTGCACTAGCGTAAAAGCTATTACAGAGAGCCCTATACAGGACAAGCTGTATGGCGTTATATAAACTTGTTGAACTTCTGTTTTTGTGAGGACCTGATACTGCAGGTAAATCTCCATTATTAATGTGACTTGATACCTTATTTATCACTGGATTGGACTGGACTGGCATTTGCTGTGACTTTCTCAAGATAAAAGGAAGAGTGTTTTGGGATTTCTGCCATCTAGCGGAGGAACAATTATTTGTCCCGTTTTCGCGTCGCTTGCATTGGAAAAAAAACACATTGAAATGTATGGCGATTTAAGAAAATATGTATTTCGGTCCAATTGTATGAAATCCTATAAAATAGCCGCACACCTGATGTACTTACACGTTTGTTTACAAAACAGCAAGATGTCAGAACAATTCCCTGCACACTTCCGTAAGCAATGATCGCAGGCAGGGGAGCGTGTTGTTCCGAGGATGCCGAGCAGCATCATGACAGGAGCGGGATTTGTGAATATACACATGTCTTTGTCCTTCACGGGCTCACTGTTGCCTGTCTGCACACATGCACGCGCGCGCGCACGCGCACACCCCGCATCCGACCTTCGTCTCTATTTGCTTCATCGCAGTCCTTCAAAACATTGGTAAATTCAGAAGATTGAACATTTAGATAACTAAAATTTAATGACAGTACCGCCCCCCCCCTCCCAAAACAACAAAAAAAAAGCAGGCGTTATGCCTCGCCATCATTTCCTTAACTGCGTTTGTAGGGATGGGAACGGCAGAAGCGCTGCTTCGTCATCAGACAGTGCTCTGCCGCCATCTAGCGACCGTACGTTAAATACAAAGGTAACAAAGTGACAGCTTCAACTCGAATTTGACCAAAAATATTTACCACTCGCACATTGTTTTGTCCTCACTTTACTTTCATGGACTTTTTCTGATTCTCACTCACAAAAACATGGCTTATTTTCTGGGTAAGGGTTCAGGAGTAGTTTTTTTTTTTTTTGGCGAACATTTTTGCAGTCAATGATAGGGAAATGAAGCTCCATAAACAACTTTGTTTTTGTGTCTTTTTCCTCCTCTAGGTGGCGCACTGGCGTAAAAATCCAGTGGAAACATTTCAATTTCATCAGCCTTTATTTTTAAACTAAAACCACAATCTATAGGATTCCGCCCCGTGTGTGTATGTTTTTCGCTTCTTTTTTAAAATCAATTAGCTCGACCACGTGTATGTGTATTTCAATCACGTAGCTGTCATAAGATAAACCAATTAAAGAGGAATCTAAGCGGAACTAGAACCAATTTCCGCTTCCGTGTCTAAAAATTCTTGGAAATGATGTCCACGCAACAGAGCGTTTCCCATGCGGGACCCAAGGTATGTTGTGAAATTTGTTCTTCGTGTACTGAACAAGGTTTTGCTGAAAAGGTGATTGCATCCAACCATCGATAGCTCCGTGGATAAGCAAAAAAGAAAAGTGTACTTTAGCAGATGATTGGAGGTGGATTCAATGACCATGCACACAATTGGAGAACTTCTACTCAGTAACTGTTAAGTGTTTATACATGCATATGCACCAAAAGTGCCTGAGAAAAAACACGGCCTTTCCCCTGCGTTTTGTGCAGCTGTTAAATCTGATCAAATGTATTGATGTTCTGTTTTTCTTCCACGTTTACACTCCTGCAGTGATGAGTTAATTTGACTGTGTACAAAATGTGAGCGACAGGAACAATTGTGTTGCTCCACTGGCCGCCATGCTGTCGGTACGCATTAGACTGACGTGGCTGTTCCCCGCTGAGATTTAGCAGCGGCAGGTGACAGGCCGCGGTGTTCCTTGTCACAGCAGCCGAGTGCACTCGTTTGATGCAAATGCCTTCTTGAAGTGCGCATATATATATATATATATATATATATATATATATATATATATATATATATATATATATATATATATATATAAGCAAAAGATTCTATTGAAGTACAGTATTGAAGTTTGAACTGCTTTTTTCCTCACCACCAGGGGGCACTCTCCACTAGAAAATTCAAAACAGGCATGTTACTGTTTTGTTTGCAGTACGTTTTCTAACAATCCAAGTGTGTGTGGTTGAAAATATGTTGGTGCTCCTCTTGGTTCTTCAGGGATAATTTTGCTGTAGCCAGGCAGTTTAGAAAAAAAACAACATAAACTTCCTTTAAGCATCTTTCTGTGTAAATATCTGATGTCACAACCTGAGGCTTATACGTGACCAAAATGAATTTTCTGTTGATTTTTTTTGTTGGTGCGCCTTACACTCCAGTGCAGCTTATACTCTGAAAAATTGGGCTTCCATCAGATCGGGGCCCGAAAGTCAATTGCGGTGACACTTGTCTGGAGGGAAATGAGCCACTTGTTTACAAGCGACATTTTCCATTTTTCGGGTAATGAAATTCAACTGGAAAGGGCAAATAGATTTCATTAGCACACCGAGAGGTTTTGCCACTCAACTGTTATGTTTTTAATGCAAGCGAAAAGGTGTTGATTGTGTTTCCAGTCTGTCGAGAGGCATTTGACATTTTGAGGCGCCGGATGTTCTTTCAGGAATCGAATGTAACCCAGCAGATGCGTTTTTGTTGGGAGGTTGGGATGAGGGACTTGTGGGTTTCGTCATGGATGATAAATGAAATGAAAAAATATTAACACGTTTCACTAGGAACAAAAAAATGGGGGTAGGAAATATACCAGAAATGACCACATAGTGGCGCTGTTTCAATTTCTGGATGGCCTTCATCTGTCAGTGTTTTTGGACCCGACACATTTTATAATGCGTCAGAGGTTGGTATGGTCGACTCAACAGTACTGGACCACACATGAAGATGTGAAGATAATAGGCTGTTCCATAAATGGATTCAATGTTAAGTAGGTTGTAAATCTTAGCCAGCAGAGAACTTGAAATGCACAGCACTAAAAGTGTGCAGCGTCTCATCCGCTTGTCAATCATTCATCGAATTTCAACATCATTTACAATGCAATGTAATATTTAATCAAAACATGTATTTTACAGCAGGCTCTCATTGCAGAAAGATGAAAAATTGAGAAAAGCATTTCCATCTTCAATTTGCGCCCTTATTTATCTGCCGTCACACGCTTTGCTTGCTAATCTACTTCTGGTGCCACGCACATCTTGTGAAATCCTCTCTTAGCGTTCATCATATTTGCCGTTGACGGAGAAGTAGGTCCAGCCTGGAGGTTTTGATGGCGGGCGTCCGCGTTGGCCGCGAGAGCGTTTGTCCTCGAATCCCACTTGAGCTTCCGCTCAATGGGCGGCGCGCAACTGTGATGAATCCTCCGTGGCATCATCTGGGAAGGTATTCTCTTGGAAGTCCACTAAAGTTCCTGCCCTGTAGTGCGGCGTGGACAGAACCGATGAAGGTGTCGATCATTTTTCTCATGCGAGGCGTAAACGGGTCAAAGGATGGCCGCCGCGCCCCCGGCCGCTTAAAGTAGCCGTCCTGGTTGCTCTGAGCACAGATCAGACGCTCCTCGGTGGCGCTGACGTTAAGGAAGGCCGTGATTCGCCGCAGCTGAGGCACCAGAGCCCTCTGGAGCTCCTCGTAGTGCACCACCTCAAGGTGACGTCCAGACTTCAGCCAACTCAATGCGTGGGACGCCCACCAGGGGGCGTAGCTGGACACGAATTCTGGCCACTCTGCAGTAAAACGGCATAGTAGAAGAATGTTACTATAACTTTCCACTGTCGTTGTAATCAAATGGGGAACGTTAGCGTTTGGACTCGTCTGTATTACGCATCCAAAGTTAATCCGAGTTAATCAGACTTTCAAAATAAAGGCGAAATGAGTCCTTGAGTATTTTCCTTAGTTTTACCGCAGTAACTAAAACTCGCAAAACAGGAAGTGAACTTTTTTCTTTTGGCATTTTTTTAGGTTGTTTCTAAAAAATAAAATAAATATAAAATTGTTTTGTCAGTCCAACTTCAGAATGTTTCTTCCTTCTGAGGAAATGTATTAAGAAAATAGCAATGTAAAATTATGGTTACAAATTAAGATCCTTAAAATAGCTGTGATATATTTTTTTTGTTTCTTGTTTTGCTTTAGTTTTCTTTTAGTTTGTTTCTTTTGTTAAAAAAAAATCATAAAATATTTTTGGCTGCTCCTACTTAGGAGGAAAAATATCAAGAAAAATAGCGTAAACCAATAAACATATTGTTGTAAAAGAAGATCCATTAGAAGAAGTTTCAATTAGGTTTTTTTTTGCGTGTATTTATTTTTGCTTTTTTTCCCCCTAATTTTAATTCTTTGGTTTGTTTCTTTTGTTAAAAAAAATACATAAATACATGCTGTAACTCGTATAAATGCTGTAAAACATAATGAACAGTTGTTTAAAGTTGATTTTCATCGTTTTTCGTTTGTTAATTTTAAAAAGGATACACGTTTCGGTATACTAATACAATTTTATAGATAATATTCTTATTTATAGACAGCATGTCGAGTGAAAAAATCCAACAACTGGTTTATGAAGCAGCACCAAGCTTCACTTGTAAGAAGCAGCGCATCCATCACCTTTGCTCTTCCATTGGGCATCTGACGCATGTCCTAAATGTCCAGCACACTTGCGGTTGAATTCAGCCATCAGGGACCGATATGGATTCCTAATCAGAAGGATGGCGGAGTCAAACATCTCGATTTCTTTCTTTCCGCTCTCATGAGTTTTGACACAAATGCTACGACCGCTCCGCCAGAAGTCCTTTTCCCCTTTGAAACCTGGCGGAAATAAACAATGCATGACCGGCCGCATGATAATGTGTCCGCCCAGTGGAAAAACACCGAAAACGAAACCATTCCCACCTCTGCTGTACAAGGTTCCATCAAAATAGAAGCTTCCTGTGTAGTAGCCTGTGATGAGCTCGATCAGGTGTCGGACCCAAGTGTTGCCGGCGCCGGGGAAACTGGAAAGGGCTACGAGGGAGCTGGATCTCTGTGGGAGGAACATCCTCTCCTTACACCTGGAGTCTGGCCGAGGCAGAATAAGGAAGGCTGGGTTCACATCATTGTATAGAAGTTCTCCCATATTTCTTTCTTCAATATGTATCTTGGTAGATGTGGATATGTTCTGTAGGAAATGTCACGTCTCCTTCAGCTGTAATGAATCACGGGCATGATGAACTAAGGACCGTCACAGGCACAATAACCTAATCACAGGATCAAACAGTATGTGGTCTGTCGCCATGTTCCTGGGAAAGAAGATAGCAGCGATTGCAAGGGCTGATAATATATGGACTTCCACCTGTGTTCCCCACTATCGGAATCTGATTGATATCTTGCTGCCAAAATAGCTTTTCAGGGCAGCGTGTGGCTTTGTCACAGGGCCAAACCTAACAAATAAAATAGGGGTGGACAGAAAGTGTAACCAGACCAGAAGCAGACCCGAGAAGGTGCACGGTCCCGCCCGCTCTCCTCGTGAGGAAAAAAGTTTGTCTTCTTTCTGCTTTGTTGCTGACTAAATGTTCTAGGTCTCCTGAACCTGACAGTATGTGGTACTAAATTCGATATGTTTCTGATCTTTTGATGTGCCACTTCAGTCTGAACGGTCAGGTTTCATACATCCGACTCGCACGTCGGATGTGAGAACAAACAAACGACAAACATCACAATTCTGCGCTCAAATGGGTGCCAGTGGGTTGGGGAAACTAAAACGAAATTACATTTAACGGACTGAAAATATTCCGGCTTCGCTATGGCAGCCATTCGAAAATCGCCAGGTGCTTCCGTAAACACGCGAAGCACGCCGGCTGTCTGTGATGTCACGGCGTCCTGCGAGGTAGCTTGTGGCTGTTTAGTGTTCATAAAAAAAAAAATACCGTAGTACAAAGATCATGTAGATTTAACTGACGTGTATAAGAATGGTCTTACCGAGGACAGGTGTGTGATAGACCTGATAGTAGTCCTGCTCAGCGGGTTTTGGTTTGGTTTTACCAATGTCGTGAGGACCGATGTTTTCCACACACTGATTTCTCGCAGACTGTTGGTCCAGACTGAAGAGAGAAGATGTCCAAGTACAGAAACAAAAGGGCTTCTTGAACACAGCAAGCGGGAACTCCTACAAACCAGATGACACAAATATTATGTGTTTGATGACTCATCCGGTTTATTTACAGTTGGGTGTATCATGACGAGCCACATTGGCGTAACACCTCCCTTATATTTGCTCACACCATTTTGCACATTGATAACACTATTTTTCTTTTTTTCATTCCATTTGTTATGAAAGCTTTGGAGGGAAGCACATACCAGATCCGTCGGTGGGCGTTGATACATGCGTATATGTCTCTGGACATATTCAAATCCGCCATCAATGTATTTTGTATGTAGTGAGGGCACCAACTTTGCTAGCTTGATTCAGAACACTACAAAACTGCGACTTAATTCCGTTGTCTTTGGACCACACGGTATAAGCCTCCAACATTAGCGCTAACCGCTAACTAGTATGGTGATTTCATTTTCAAATTCACTTGGCCACCTTGAAAAACATTTGAGGAAGTTAGCTTTTGTAGGAGCTAGCTTGATTAATCGTTGTGCATTATTTTGACCATTTTGGGTCATGGTCTTCCGCATCATTCTTGCAGTGTTTCAGCCAAGTGATAGCACACTCCTTGTAGTGTGATTACTAAGTGGTCATGTCATGTTGATCTTTGACATGTTGGTGAAATTTCAGCTCCCTCGTGACTTCTTTCAATGCTTTCCTTTCCATGTAAAGCCATAATACCGCACAATGGTTAAAAACACACACAAAAAAAAAACGCTTACATTGTCTTTGAACGACACGGCACATGTCTCCAGCATTATCGCTAACAGCTAACTAGTATGTGGCGCATTCAAACACAGTTGGACATTTTGGAAATTCAGGCAGAAACAATCCATAGTACTTACTGCACAGTAAATTTGTTCAAACCTTGTCAGTGCAAATCTCGATGCAGGAGTGTGTGGTTAGATTGGTTTGAATTGAGTGAACGGGGAAGTTGTTGATGGTCTTGTTCAGCAATTTGAAGCAGCCTCGCTGGTGTGCCTTCCTGACTGTGGAAAAAAAAACACACACACACACAAATACTGTCTAAATATATCTCAAATACTTGGCTAGATTTGCAAATTTATGACATGCTAAACATTGGTGATTAGCATGCAAAAAAAGAACATTTTAGCATATGCACACATTGCAAAGACGCTTTGCATTTACTCTTAAGTCCATAATGAATGAGCAGCGACTCCAGCCAGGTGGGAATCGACGTGAATTATTTCCGAAGCTGAGAAAAACACTCAAGGCATGTTTGTATAAATCCTCAATGGGCACGGCAGTCGGATATAAAAGGATAGAGCATATTTTTCAAGGATTTAAAGGTGGCCCGAGGAAATAAGTGGATAGAGAGGCAGAGGCTGGACTGCTGTTAAATCGCTTTGTCAGCAAGTTTGCGTTGACATAACTTTGCGAAGGCCCTCATGCGCGCATATGGAAACAGGACGGATCAAAGGTTCTGAGTTTGAATCCTGCGGTCGTAACGGGGGCACAAGTTCAAGTTTAGGAGCCTCCATCAAGCGTAAAGTACATATAGCGTTACGTACGAGTCGACAAATTGACAAATGCTATGGCTAGCACGCCAATGCTAATAGTGGTTGCCACTCTGTCGGCGTGTCTAGAAACTCATATCTACTGAATAGAAGATAATAAACTATGGCTATTCCTCTCATTTCAACTCATGTCCGACCTTTAAAAAAAAACATTGGATGGCTTAATCAATTTGAAAAAGATTCAATCGAGACTTCCGCGGTTCTTACTCGCACGTGTCTATCTTTGTACAAGGAATAAAGACTCTGACACATCTTGACGGAGGAGGACTGGACTCACATTTTCGATGACCCGGCATCTGCTCCTGCACCTTGTAAATGGAGAGGCGCCCCACGCCGCCGCACGGGGAGCCCCTCTCCCCCCGGCATGCCAGACTGCAATCCTCGTCTGCAACTTGCGAGCTGCTGATCCTGTTCCCGCAGTGACATTCGGCGCCATACTCCAACCCTGCAAACTGGTACCCACTAACAACACACACACACACACACGCAAAGCAAATATAGAGTAATTATCGCTAGTTATTGCCTAAAGCAAGGTCGCTCGATAACCTCAAGCTACTAGCCTCGGGCTAAGCATACTGCACTCGACATTTGTGATTATTTCAATGCAAGGCAAAACTCCTGCTTTTCATCTAAAGGCTTTTTTTCTTTTCTTTCGCAGAGCACTTTTGTGAATCATTTACTTCATTTGAGGTGCAAATGACTAATTTTGTGGAGTTACTTTTTTAAAAGGTTTATCCCAGGGACCAGAAGCAACTGTCAGAATATTTGTAAAATGAGTGATTATGCATTCTGCATTATATCTACAAAATAGCTTGCCACACTTGTAATAAGCATACACACACCTAGAAACACACGTGTAGCGGGTTCCAGACGTGTTGTTTTTAGGGTGAGAATTTTTTCTATAAATTAGGGACTTCTAAAATCAAAGAAAAAGACAGGGTTCCTTCGGGCTGTTTTGGAGCGCCGTAGAATTGGACTCATGCAGTCCTTCTCCGTTCTCCTCATGCATGACACAGAAAAAATGCTTTTTCTCCTTCTTTGTGTATAGTTTCTCACAAATGTCTAACAGGTGAACCCGACAGCAACATTCGTCATTATTTTTTCAGTTATTAACGTTGAATGCACTCACGGCCTTTTAATGAATGAGTTTTAGTTTGAGGAGCCATTTTCTTTTGTGCATGATTTTTTTTTCATAACAGGTGTATTATTATTATTATTATTATTCCTGTTACTAAGGTTTAATGTATTTATGGCCTTTTATTCTGTATGAATTAGAAATATCTGACTGGATTTGAATGCACCATACGCCTCAATCTCAAGTCAGAATCTACCAAAGACTTGGATGTGTCAAGCTTCTCTCTGAGGAAAAAAAACTTCAAAATTTAATTCTGATAAGGCTATACTTCCCTCGCTTTACTTTTAGATTGTCTCTTTTGTTAAAATAATAAATTAAGTTGATATGTTTTTGCCTGGTCCGACTTTGAAGGAAGAATTTTCAGAAAAAACCCGCAATTGATATGGTCATAAATGAAAATCCATGTTGTAGAGGCAGAATGTTTTAATGAATTCAATTACTATTTTTTAATGGCCTGATTTAAAAGGAAGTCGGAGTGAAAATCGATTCCTGGTGTTTACATAAGGTGCAAAGTTAAAAAAAAAAAACGTACCCTTCAACCACTTATTTCAAGCCTGGCGAAATTTCTAGTTATAGCGCATCCTCTTCTGCACATCTAGCGAATGACTTTTTAAAATTTTTTTTAGCTTTAACAGCAGTCGCCTGTGATCTGCAAGGCAGCTGTGACTCCCGGCCACCTCCATCCTTATCCTCTGTTCTTCTCAAAGACAGAGACCTCATCAAATCTGACCTTTTACGTACTTGCTTTTGACGCATCCCGGTAAATTGCCTTGACTTTTTACTTTTTGCCAGTCGCGGTAATTGGCCCTCTCAGTTAACGAGCGGGATTTCCGTCTGTGTGGATTAGAGGTGAAAGCGGGGCCAAGGGGCTCTGCGGAGGTTTGCAGTAGATCTGCATTCATCTCAGGTATTACAGTATCAAAAGAAATAATTCCCTTTGCTGATTTTGCTTTGAAGAAATCCACCCGCTTCTCCAGATTTTTATGCAGTCGTGCTCTAAGTTTAGACATTTTTTTTCCCGTGACGCGTGGCCGCTCCGGCCGCGAGCTACCGATGTCATCGCATTAAAGCCTGAAAACACACGCGCGCGCGCGCACGCGCAGCTCCCCCGCTCTAACTTTTGCAACAGATCCGGCTTTCTATTTGCCGCTTTCGCCCCGGTTCATCTTTTACTGTCATCTAGCCACCTGGCTCGACACACAGGAGGCTTTCAGCGAGGAGGCCGAGAGCCGAAGCATTTACTCAAACAGCAAGCCTTCTGTGCTCCTCCGGTTGGGGCCCCGTGAAAAAAGCATTACCTTTCCGAGCAGGTGTCTTGACACAGAGAGCTGGTCATTTTGCGCAGGTCGTAGAGCATAATTCCTCCGAGGGCTCGCTCGCTGGTGTTGTGCAGGAAGCAGCCGACGTAGGTGCCTTTATCTGCCGGGAATAGTTCTCATCAGGAAGAAGATGGATGCGTAATAGAACACAGAGATTCACAAAAGATGCAGTATGTATTTCAATAGAAATACCATTGTGTATTTGAATGAGTTTATCTATATTAATGCTGACATCTAATAAGAGAAGCGTGACTTGTTTTGTATTTGTGATGTGAAATAATATCTGTATTAACGAAATATCAGTAAATCGAATACAAGGAGGAGGACTGGATACGTTTTGCGCTTCTTCCTAATTGTTTTTCAACATAGAAATGTCACCGAACTGCAATATTATACTGACAATTTCTTTTATTGGTTTCTTTTTTTCTTCTCGGATGTCAAAATGTGTTCATATGATCAATAAAATAAACGACATAGTTTCATTTACTAAGCTTCGGAACTGAAATAAAACGTGCCCAAATTGATTTTATAAAACAAATCTGCTTCCTGTCTATGGAGAACTGGAAGTGCCAACGTTCGATAAATAATTTAATAAAATATTTCATGAATTAATTAACTGTGTCATTAAATAAATAAATGTGTAATTAATTAATTAAATGTGTCATTAAATAAATACACGTTTCATTCATTTTTAAATGTTTCATTAATTAACACTGTGCCAACTGGCGGCATTTCATGAATTAATTTTACCGGTAAACCTGATTGGCTACCCTGCTTGAAGAGCCAGATACATATATCCCAGATACATAAGTCTTAAATCGATGCTTAAGTACATGCATTTCCAGATACTCAAGGACTATATTGATACATAACTGTCTGGGATTGAATGTCTGGACTCTTAAAAAAAAAAAAGAAAAAAAAACGTGAAAATACGTCCCTGGCATTGAATGAGTTACCGTCTCTCGATTGTATGACGATTCTTTGCACGTCTATGGATTGGAGGAATACTTGTCAATCGAATTTGAATCGAAAATAGATTCTGAATTGAATGACACCGATAATTGAGGTTTGTCTTACCGGGTCTCATTTTTCATTAGCTTCATACTCATACAGTAATGCGAATGTATTTACAAGCAAAAAATTCAGACAGCAGATAGAAACTTGTAATATATAATAGGCTGCGACAGATTATATTATGCGCTGGCAAGATGAAGGCGCCTTATAAAATGTGGCCTTTGATGATATGCTTTTCTTTTCAGAGCATAAAAGTCGTCCTTTCCAGACATTGTGTGGTGTGAAATATGTGTGTGTTTTCTCTATGTCTTCATTTATATCCATCCCCTTGGGTGTGATGCTATCATATTTTTAGACTATATGCTTCATGTTTTACCCATTCAAGAGCTATATGCTGTGAACAAAAACTATTTTTTTTCTTTGGGTCCCTGGATGCATCCTGTGTTGCCTTTTAAATTTATTTCCGAATCCCTCCGCAGAGTCTCTTTTCTAAGATGTTTTTGCTTTTAAGATTTCAAGGATACGATGGTTTGAGCTTCTTTTTTTTTTCCCTCTCTCTTACTACCCACATAAAACGAGATTGCTGCCAGGGGCCAAAGAGTGAATCGAGGAGATAAATGTTGGGGTGAAGGCATGTGGCAGCAAGGTGTGTAGACAAGATGGGGAGCAAGCAGCAGAGCACTGAATCTTGGGTTCCTACGATGCACCGGCGTTCGGAATCCATGAATTCCATTTACTTGAAACAGAAGGCGGCAGGACAATGAGATCTCAAAGCCCCGGTTTCCACCAAGAAATACTGTTCGGCACTCAAATTTTGGGCTATGTGTTGTCAGAAGTTAGATGCTAAAGTAACACTCTTTTGTATTGCATCAACATCAATGAAATGAAAACCAAAAGTTTGAGCAAAGCACCCTGCGTTTCAGTACAGTGGAACCCCGTGTTACAGCGTTCCTGGCTTACGTTTTTTTTTTTTTTGGTGGAATACTGAGTTTTTTCGTACCCTCTACAGTATTTTTCCGGCTTTGCGACAAATACAACTGTCATGACCTTAGGGGGTGTGCTGTATTTGTGTTGTTGCACTTATTTTCAATGCCTCATTGCATCGCGTCACTACATTGCTGCTCTGCTATTGGTCGGCGTCTCCTCACGGAGATGCTGGTCTGCTATTGATCGGCCTCACTCGTTTCAAAATGGCGGAACTGTAAAGCTTTGTTCTATCGTGAGTGGTTACAGAAGCGTATTTATAGTGCATTTTATTGCTTATTTCAAACTTGAAAGGATAAGCCATTGGTCCCAAGATTTGCTGGTGCTGTTAAAAGTAAGAAGATGATCTGGAAACGAAGCTGGAGATGATAAAGGAATACGAAGCTAGCCTAGCCTAGGCTACCCTTACTAGGGAATATGGGCATAACAAGCGCCACTCAAAGGTAAATAAATCCTTTCTATATTTTTTACTTATGATGTTTTCTGATTGTATACATGTATTTTATATATACGTAGCACTTACTATATTATTTTGGTACCAATTTTTAATATGTATGTACAATTTTGATGTTTTTACCAGGGTTTCTAAACGCATTAGCTATTTAACATAAATTTGGATCGCCATCCATACGGTGAATTCGCCTTACGAGCCCAACCGTGGAACAGATTAATCTCGTAACACAGGGGCCCACTGTATTTGTTTATTGCAAAAATTCTGTTTGGAAGATGCTCTGCACTCGTGCATTTGCTTCGCTTGCAAATGGCGTTAGCACTGGCGGCCAACACCACAAGCTTGCCAACCAAACCACTTCTCCGCCAGGAAGGCTTCTTGTAATTTACTCTCTGGCTTCTCACCAGTGTCCTTCAGTCATCACCGAGGAGTATTTTTTTTTTTTTTCTTATTCGCCTCCTGTGTTTCTACGTTTGCCTAGTCCAAGATCCAGACTTTGAACATCCATCCATCCATCCAAACATTTTTTAGAGCTATACAAGGGTCACAAGCTTGCCGGTGCCTGTCCCAGCTGACTTTGGGCAGCTAAGGACAATTTAGTATGTCCAATGCTTGGAGGAAGTCGGAGTTGATGGAGGGAACCCACGCGGGCTCAGAGAGAACATGCAAACTCCACAGAAAGGCTGGAGTCGGGTGGATTTGAACTCGGGTCCCCGAACAGCGAGGCGGACGTGCTAACCACTGCGCCACCCAAGTTGCCGACTTTGAACATTGCAGCCCAAAATGATATACGACATCATTCCCAGAGACGTAGCCATTAGCTAAATTGCTCACGAAAAAGACAACTTTCATGAGGAAATTATCAAAGGAAATAACCCAACCGTCAGAGTCCCGTAGGCGTAATGGCAGTAAAGCATAAGTAGCGATCTTAATCAAATTTGTACAAATCAAATACAAGTCCAGAAGTTGCCAAAATGTAGAGTGTCTGTTCCTGATTGGAAATCCGAGACCTCAACACATGAGACTTGGGCCAGCGATTCCCCAAAAGACTGTCATAATATACAAATAGGGTTGGGGGCTTTCGACCAAGTTGGGTTAGTCAATTTTAAAAAATGGCCTCGCAACTTCGCTGTACCCGTGTTTGTGTTACTGTTTTTTTCCTTTTCATACTTTCTTGAAGACAGTGTTGCAATGGCAGCCTTGAATGGTATTGCTAGCGTACTAATGCTAATCTCGGTTACTAACGGGTTGGCACAGTTCCGTTTTGTAGATGCCTAAAAAGTCACTTGTATGTAAGGTAGTAAATAATGATTAGTTACTGCCACTCATCTTAGCTCATCTTCTACCATAGTAGATTATGTTTAAAAAAAAAAAAAAAAAAAAAAGGAACACCAGCAGCTGATGCATTCAAGCATTAAAGAGATATGGGTGGGGGAAGCATCTTGCATCTTGATTCATCAACCTAGTTTGGAGTGCTACCTCGGCAACCCACGCAGCAGGCGCTTTAATCAAAATGAAGAAGCAGCCATAGGCATTTGCAGCTGGGCTTAATGGGGGGAAGCGGCCCAAACTCTCGGACTGAATAAAAATGAGCGCGCTTGGGTCTGACACTGTGCTGCCTTCTTAAATGCTAAGACAGATGGCAGAGCAGGATATGACTCCTCTCCGGCAGGATTGGATGAAAAAGACGAACGACATGACCAAGGGAAAGGGCATGTACCAACAGACACTCCTATCTGATGTTGACCGCCTTTCTAAGATTCCTCACAATCGGGTAGGAAAACGAAGCATCGAGACGCTTCATGAAGCAGTTGGATTTTTTTATTTTTAACTCCTCTAGATGCCAAAGTTGGTACAGCCTAAAGGTGTCAAATTTAGCCCATGTCAAGCTCATTTACTGCCATTCAAAATGGGAAATGTTGTCCATTTTGAAAACCCAATGTTTTATCATCCATTTCCCCCGGGGTGGGGGGATTGTGACTGATTTTTGCTTTCCCGGGAAGGGCTTTGTAGAATATAATTGTAAAGCACTGGCCTAACATGAAATGCCAATGCACCTATTATTCATGCATGAGAAATCTCAGTCTAAATATAAAACCATAACGACGGCTTTTTTGGCCAAGCACTTTCTAACGGAATAGAATCACACCTCCAATTTTTGCTATTGAAACGTAATAATCAACCTTTCATCCCTGCTTTCTGAAATATTTTTCAATCAAATGTGATACAGTGTATTTTAACAAGGGGTCATGAGGCTATTACTTGGTTGAAAGCTTTCTCCTTCCTGCGTTCACCTTGTTGCATTGAGGTTGCTAGGTAACCAGCAGAGACTTCACAAAGTTTGTGATCCCAGCATGAGAGCCAGCTCCACTCTCCTTTTAATACTAGTCTTTAAACTACAGAACTCAATAGACGTTTTTTTTTTTTATTTAATCGCTTTCTTTTTCTTAGTCATAATGACTTCGATTTACTGTGTAAAGTGCCTTACCAAATAATACGCATTCACTGCCATTGATGGCTGTGGACGTCAAATCTCCTTTTCAACTGGGCTGTATTGTTATGATGTATGAAAAATGTTTTTGGAGCCTCGAGGTGTCTGAAAACCAAAACAAAAAACTTCCATGTCTTTTCAAATACATGCACTTGCACATGCTCCTAAAATGGAAATTTGATGTCTACAGCCCTTTTAAAAAGTTTAAAATGGGTCAATTCGAACCATGTTATGTTTTATGCACAGATGTCTGCGCTACACACCATTACCATTTTAAGTGAAAATGGGAATCATTTGAATTGTCTGTTGAGGACTTCATAGCAAAAAAATCTGTTTAAAATGGGTCAATTTGACCCGGCCTATGCTTAAAGGTGCAGAAGCATTTCGATAAACATTATTAGCCATTTCAATTGAAAGAAGGTCAGTATCACACCATTTTAATGATCTATTAATGAGAGGTTTCAATAGAATAGAACTACTTATTTTTAGTTCTTCACCTTTGCGTTGGGTCAGTTTGACCCAGAAAGTATTATATTCCAAAAGCAACCCAATAAACATTAGCATGTTGACTGTTTCTCTGTCCACATAAATTAAAATGAACCATTTCTCACAGTCGTTTGATGTGAAATGTAATAGCAATAATATTGTTGGGTCAATGTGACCCGGAATATGCTTAATGTTCCTGAATAACAATGCTATATACCTTCATACTGTTTGTTTAGTAAATATGTATTTTTATTGACTGTGCCAAGTTTGACAGCCAAAAACTATATGTCTTCTTTAACTTGAGTGGGTCAATTTGACCCGCAACGTAACACGAGGCTTAGCACATTTTTATTTTCTACTTTTGTGACTTCGCGAAAGGCATACTTTACTTTTTCCAGCGGCGAAAGATAAATATCATTAATTTGATGACAACTGTTTTCATTGTAGGTAATAAGTAGTACCTGCCAAAAACAAATGAATATATCTTGTTTAAAGTCATATCAATAAAATTGTGGCTTGAATTTTATCGCTCAAGCAATTTCCTCTCCAAACCAAAATGGATGTGTGTAATTAAAGACTGTGTTCGAGTTCTACTTGTTTTAAAGAACCTTTGCCAGATGGCAGTTATTAAAAGTGATCTCTTTGCAACCCTCAACGTTTTTCATCTTGTATTACTCCTCAGTGACTATATAGGTAATTGTGGATTGTCTTGAAAAGAAAAAAAAAAAGGTTTGAAAGCTCTGCAGGATGCGTTTTAAGAATGAGCAAGGAGAGCAAATGTTCCACCGGAGCTAATTCCTTCGTATTTGTCATCAGCTGAAATGATCAGAGTACTGACGTGCAAGGAAAAAAAAAAAAATCTTCATTGAAGAACCCATTTAATTGTACTCGCTTCTTCAAAGCAGCCATTTTGAGGCCTAATTATAATAGATGTGTTAAATGCAGCGGTGACATACTTTCTTAGAGACCCAGCGAGCGCTACAATCAAAGACATGGAAAGCTTCAGCTCCCAAAAAGTCTTCTAAACGTTCGAAATGATATCGGCTCATGATTATCTGCTCATGAATGAACAATGAAGTCTGCTGTAATGGTATTACGTGAGCCCTTTGTATTACCGCTGCCTCGGGCTATCTTCTTCACACTCTGCCACGTTTCGACAGGAACATACAATATATGTGTAGGTTTTCTCCCTTATATATTATTTAAGCAGGAAAACCTGTCTCGCTCTCGGCGGCGATCCAATGATATTTAAATGTCAAGCATCTTCTCTTTCTTTGCGTATTTTCCACTGTAAACCAGGATCACATTTGACGAAACAATAGAGATGCACTTCCTGTTAATGTAGTTAGATTATAGATTGACAAATGAGCAGAGGTGGCCAACTTCAATTTTATTGCAATCTTTTTTCATGCTGAAAATCGCTAGAATCCGCCCGTCAGACAAAGGCCGGTCTGTCGCTAACTTCCGTTGTCTTTATTCACAAAATAATGCCTTTAAACAGGGAATTTAAAATCTTATATATTGCGTTTCCTGGCCAAGATCCAATCGGAAGGAGCTTGTTCATTTGCTGTTTACCCATTGGTTACTTAAACAGTCACCGCTATGCTGCGGAAACGCATCCCAGACTGCTAAGCAAGCAATTTCTTCATGTAAATCAAATTTAAAACGCGAAATAACACCCAAAAAATCTCTTAGCACTTACATTTAACTTTTGCTCAGCATAATATTCCCGCCGAGCAAGATGACAGTGTACAGTATACATTTTGGTTCATGAAACCAGGACTCAGAAAGGCAGCGTAAACAAAGACATGGGCTGTAAAGTTGGCTGGGAATGACAAATGGAGAATTGACCCAAGGCAGTTTATTGACTGAACCGGACATGAAATTCGGTAATTATCTTTGATGCTCCCTGCATATTCTCAGATGAATTACTGATAGTACCGTAAGAAAACCCCGGTTTATTACGCCCCCGTGTAGAAGTATTAGTCGATATATCTTGTTTTAAAAAACTTGTTTTGATCTCTAACTTTCTGTTTTCTGTATGCTGACACAGAGAGCCGGCCCTCACACCTTGACCTCGAGTACAGCCCGCAGCTGAACAAACAGGAAGCAGGGTTTACACTCAGCATTCCAATTTATTATAAGAGCGCTCTTCATAACTTTTGCCCAACGCTCGTTACGCCTCCTACTGTGCGCGCGCCTCATCCACTCCTCGTTTACTCGTATTCTCCACACTGCTTTGTCACAGATGTACATTTCTTGCAACATTCAGCGTAATTGGCTTCTCATAGAGGCGAAAAGTCTTGCTGCTCACGGAGGAGAAGCTCTGACTTGACTCTTAGAGACGTTAGGTTGACTGTCAACAAACAGTCGACAGCATGGACTCAACTGCCGAGACAATTTGCTCACGGGCACTCCTACAAGACGCTTTCTTAATGAGGGCAGGAAGGGATCACAACTCCTGACCTTATTGGTCGACGTCGCGAATTATGAAGCGCAACGTGGCGAGGGAGCACAGTACCATGAAACCAGTGGCGATGCAGATGTCGTACCCTTACCACAGAAGCGGCTCAAGTTTATCCTACCACATAAATGCAAAGCACCCAGCTGCAATTACAGCCTAAGCTTACTATATAGTACTATACAATGCTGCGTGCGAACCGGAACCGCGTTTAAACATTGCCGCCTAGACAAAGGGGCCAAATCTCGTAGTCGTTAAATCATTTGGTCGTTGAGTCGAAAGATAAGACGATGGCTAGATCAACACCTTTACGGTTGGGCTTCTTTCAGACTGCGCCTGCATTCTGCAGACCCTCTGCTGGATTAACATGAAACCGGTGGCGATGCAGGTGTTGGACTCTTCCCCCGGAAGCAGCTCAATTTTAGTATACCGCGTAAATACAAAGCATCCAACTGCGATTGCAGTTCAAGCTAACAATAGTAGAATAAGTGCTGCGTGCGGGCTGGGACCACATTTAAACGTCACAACGACAAAGGGGCCGAATCTAAAAGTGGTCAGATTTGGTAATGATCATGGAGTTACAAGATGAGACGATCGCTACCTTTATGGCTGGGCTTCTTTTCGACCGCGCCTGCGTTCTCCGGACCCTCTGGCGGAATACCACGAAACCAGTGGCGATGCAGGTGTTGGACTCCCAGGCTTCGGGAAGCGGGCCAGCGCGGTCCCGCCTCGGCGCCAGGTGCCCATCTGGAGCGCGCCCTCGCACCCGAGCCGGCGGTCCCAAGGGTGGTGGGAGGTGCGGCCAGGGCCAGCAAGGGAGGTAGACCCGGGAGGCCCGGCTGAGCTACTCGGACATTGGAGCGTTGCATGAGCAGGACGCTGCCCGCCATCAGATAGGCAACGCCCAGGCCCAGAAGCAGCATTTGAGCCTGTTTCAAGGGGCAGCGCGGCCTGGAGAACAGCCCCGCCATGGCCGCTCCGGTTACAGTCTCTCATCAAAGAGGAGGGCCATTTCACGGATTAGGTGCGAGAATGACACATCTAGTAACCTACTTACAACTTCATAATCTTGGCAGGAGCTGCGGCTTTTGGCAACGTCGCAGACATTTAGTCTCGCTCCTCCGTTGGCACAGAGTCCGACAGCGCCGGCGGAACAACCGATGCGTCGCGGCGGAGAGGGATTTAATATCGCGGTCTGCGGTCACTTACTCCAGGCCCATCCTAGGGGAGACACGCACAGGCGGACACACGTAATATACGCGGCTGCTTTTAAAGCGTGGCTACTGACGGAGAGGCCGAGGCAAAAGGAAGAAAAGTTTTGGCCCGCGGGATTTGGCACAAAGTTGTGTGTTTGTGTCTTGCAACATCTTGCAACATCTCCCCTGGTGTGCTGTCTGATGTGTTGTTGATTCCACTTCTGATGTTTGTTCCTATTTCATAACCTAGCCGGGAGAATTACAATATGCGTTTCTTTTAATGCTGTCAAGCTATTAACATTTTTTTTTTTTTACTCAATCGCAAAATTTTCCTTCAATAATCACATTCATCTCATTTTTCAACTACGATTGTCTCCAAAGCTTCTTACTGGGGCTGTCATGATCAAATATTTTAGAATCGATCATTCTAGCGATTATTCCACCCGTTAAAAAACATTTAGTTTGTATGGAAGTCTTTCAAAAAGTCATTTTTTTCACTGCTTATTTACCAGTTGTTGTCATTCAGCTTCTTACCAGGGCTGTCATGACCAAATATTTTAGAATCGATCATTCGAGCCATTATTCCGCCATTTAAATAGCATTTATTTTCTTTGAAAGTCTTTCAAAAAGTCAGTTTTTTCATTGCTTATTTAGCGATCCTTGTCTTTAATTTGCTGTTACATAGCTGGTCATCAAAAGCATCAACAATGAATCCTTATCCCACTGCTAGAGGGATTGATGTGCTTATTCATATCGTTTCAATGATTTTTTTTCAAGTCTTTGGCTAAAAACATCTCTAAAAATGGCTGGCACCCAATTACGAAAAGAAGTAATCAATTACTTTCGATAGTTTATGAAATAAATCAATTTCTTTATGCATTAAAGTATTTCATTATGTTAGGTACTTTAATACCTGAAATATCTAAGTACCTCAAGTCATTGATTAATTCAATACCTAAATTAATTTGGTACTGGATCCCTAAAGTAGTCAGTTACCTTAGTACTTAATCACTTTAAGTAATTGATTATTTTAGTTTGTTAGCGTTTAAAGTCATGGTTTACTTAGTATACTTAATATCTAAAGTAATAGATTACTTTTGTATGTTATTCATGAATCTCTTGTGATGTCACAGCCATTTTTAGACCCTCCGTTGGTCAAACACTTGAAAAATACAAGTGCCTGGAAAGAAATGTCTGAAAGAAAATGCTAAACGAATCTTGGGTTGATTTATCAAAGTTTCGGCTTGACGGTTTCTGAGACTGTATTCTATTACACATCAGCTAAAAGGGGAAAACACTGTGCCATTTCATCCATCCTCCAGATTTAATCCGGATTATCTCTCAGTGCAGATGTTCCGTTTACTTGCAGCAGTGTGCCTGATGATGTGTATCTCGCCAACATTATCTCTGCAATCTGAGTCTCAGATAAATGACATCATGTAATAAAAAACAGTCTGGGTAGCACATTAAGCGTGCCTATGAACTAAGATTTATCGCAGCGGACTGACCTCTTCTTTTTAGCTTCCCTTTGGAGATGATCTCAGAAATATCTTCAAAAAAACGTGTGAGAGAGTTTAGGTTTGAAACTGATTTGATCGGTTGAATCGGATCATGTTTTTTTTTGCATTCTCTGCAAAACCAGCGATCGTCTTTAATGTCGTCATTTGCTGATCACATATATAAATATATATATATTGGGAAAGAATTAGAGTTGACTATCATCACGTTACGATTTGTTGCTAAGTTTTAATTGCTAAATTTTTTTGACCCCTTTTTCTATGCGTTTTCGGGTGTAAAATTTTCACTCACAATAATTGTCAATTACTGTATATGCAAATTTTGTTCGTACGTAGGACAGCCCAATTTCTGGTTAATAGTGTGGGGTAACTGTATGGTAAATTAGCAAGTTGTTCAAATAGAAATATTTGTCCACCTTCCGGTCTGATCAGGGATCATTTTCTCTAAAAAGCGTTGGTTTTCTTTTTGAAATGTAAAGTGGAATTTCAATAACATAAGGATTGGCATCATTTTTTTTTTTCGTTTCAGGCACTTTGATGCACTTGGTTCTTTTTTTCTGTTTTAGACTAACCTGTAATTTGTATAACGCTTTAAAAATGAAGTTAACAGTCATTGAAAGTTGATGTATATTGCTATTTTCTTTTATTATGTTTAAAAAAAGGATACAGTTTTAGCTATACTTCAACATTTTCTATATCGACGGCGGTGCAAAAGGTTTTCTGGGGGTCTTTGCAAAATATAATTGAGAATCACTGCCGTAAAAGTGTCTAATTCTCGCGCTGTCTCACTTGCGCAGACAACGCATCCAGGAAAAGTCTGCTGCAGAGGACAGATGCAACAGTTTGCCCAACAAGTTCCATTCCAGTCCACGTTTGAATTCATGACATGGCACGATATCGTCATCTCTCCCCGGTTTGTGCAAGCCGCCGGACTGACGGGAGCCCGAGCGCGTGCACGCGCCACATATTAAAAAATCGGAGGGCTGCAATTCCAACAATCCGTCTCCCTCGCAATTCCTATGAATGATTGAAGATAAAGATTACCTCGGAGCGTGCGTCCATGTCCAGCAGCGAGCACTTTCCTGGGTTATGGCCGTCCTGCCTGCCTCCGGTCACCCCAGCTCGCCAGCATTGCCAAAGCTGCTTTTATATAATCTCCCTCTCTCTCTCTCTTTCGCTCTCTCTTTTTTTTTTCCACTCTCCCTCTCCTCTCACTCTGCTCTAACGCGCGGCGATAGAATGTACTGTACGGTGTGCATGCGGAGAGGGAGCCGATTTCATTTGCATCGATGATGCACGCGTCACGCCGTCTTTTCCGTGGTGAGTCGGGCTCAGTAATCAGCGGGGTGTTTTACACCGTGCGCCTAGCGATCAAAGAGCTCGACGCTCCGCGGGGAATTTTCTAGAGGGGGGAGAAATACCTCGGGCACACTTGAACTGGTGGATAGACGAGAAAGAAAGCACATCTCAGATCTAGAAAATCAGCAGCGGGGTTTGATAGTTTAGGTGAAGCAATAAGAGTGGACTCAGCCATGAGTCATGGATGACGCATTAAGTCAGTCAAGCATGTGTGACCCAGTTGACGACTTTACATTTCAGCACTACGAACAGCGCCGCTTCTGCATGAACACATCAAATGAAAGAGTAAAAAGCGACTCGTCGCGGCTGATTGACCTTCAAACTAAGCCTTGAAAAAGCAATATGGCCACAAGTGCTCGCATGGTGTCTACAACCATGCGACTATACGCATCGTCGCTCTTTTTATGTACGTGGATGGTTTTCAAATGGTCAATTGGGAAAGACAAAAAAGTGGAAATGCTGTGAGGGAATTTCCCCCTCGCATGTGTTTGAAGACTTCTGTCACTCAGCGTTTTTTTTTTTTTAATTCAGTTCTTTGATCTTTACATCTAAGAGAAAGCATTATAAGTAGACACTAGGGAGCTGAAATTTCACCCAGATGGTTATACTAGGGAGCTGAAATTTCACCCAGATGGTTATAACAAGTCAACAGTTGAACATGACATGGCTTATGCTGATCCTGCTTGTTTTGTTAGCTAACTTCAAGCAGCTTTTTTGTCTCTGTTGTATATGCAGCTGTGTAGAGGGGCTGAACGAAAACAAAATCGCTCGACTGATGGACAGAGGACGGCACTGACAGCATTGGGGTTGCTTTCATGGCATTTCCGTTCACAGAATCCTTTTCTTGTCTCCTCTTGCCGCTCTAAGCCTGTTTTCATCCGTCCCTGACAACAGAACTTTTTTTTTTTTTAATGTCATTCAAACCTTCAAGTCCAAATGGACTACTTGAAAAGCAGGACACGGGAGATGCCAGTCGGCGTTCCGGATCTCGGCTTTTCCTGTTTCTGCTTTTTTCTGAGGAGACTCGCAGAGATTGATCAGCTCAGACAAGACAGAAACACTATCTGCTGTCTCTCTGCAGCACTATGCTTCAGTATTTTCCTGCAGCACAATACCTCAGTAACGGAGTCTTTTATTATCCCAGCACCCCCAACTCCCCACCCCGCTTCTACATTAGAAAGCAAGCTAGCTGGATTTCAAACCTCACCTTAGCTCATGCAAACCCAAAGACATATTTTTAGAGTCCGGACATGCCAGATTCCAAAGAAGAGTTTCAAAATGGCTGCGACTGAATGAGTTAAGAACAGAAGTAATAGATTACTTTGGATGGGTTAGAGCACGGATCTATATTGTATTTACACACAATCACGGTAAAGAAAGATGATAAATATTGGCCAATCAGATTGTAAATAGGGTTGGCTCTAAAAAAAAGCAAGGAAAATTGACAACATGGAAGAAAATGAAGCATTAAATGGATAAATGCAGTGAGAAGGTTTTCGTCTAGTTATGTTTTACAGTACAGTTTAACCAAGGAGATTGCTGGTGGCTTTTAGTATTGATAGCTAAATGAGGCTTCATGAAGCAATGATGCATTGGAGCAAAATGGTTTGCACAGGTTTCAAAGCTTCATGGTGCTTCATTTGCTCCACGGTGCCTTCAAGTCGTCCAAAAACGGGAAGCCAGGACCTGACTTGTGTGAAAAAAGAGACAAACCAACGCGGCTGTAAAAATCCGTCGTCATTCAGACTACAAGGCTCTAGCGAGATGGTACAAGTTAAACTGATGACTATTTTCACCTCCGTTCCAGCGTGCAACTAGCTAAGCTCCCTTTGTATGCCGTTGTGGCGCTGTGAGAGATCAGCGATGAAATAACAAAGACAGAACAGTTGAACTTGAAAGGCTGCTAATTATTCCATGCGCTTGGCTCGGCAGTATCGGGATTTTGATTCAACGCACGCGCTCCTCCCATATTGGGGGCTTGTTTTTAACAGCCAATTTGCTCCTCGGCTCTAGTCGCCGCCGATTCATTCGCAGCCCAAGTACCTCGGGATGCACAATTTCATAGCGTTTCATGCGGTATAGAAGGTGGCATAACAGCCACTCATGTGAAACCCTTCTTTGTACTGAAGCTTCCGTCGAGCGATCGCGCGTACCGCTCCAGCTGCGCAATTTCTTAGGTCATCTAGGGATTGCAAAAAGTGAGTATACATAAAGCAATGCCTATAAAGATAGAAGTCACAAGCAGTTAGGTGTAACCGCGTTGCAAGACACTTGAGGAAAACCCCATGGTCTCATCTAGCTCAGCCCATCAATCTGTTTGGCAGGTGCTCGTTGAGAAATCGGCTGGCGGTGAGATGCCAGAGTGTCAGTCTGCCATCTTGCTGATAAAGTTATAGGCTCCGCCGTGAATATATAGTAATTGTAACATCCAGTTGATTGGCATCTCCAGGTAACTTTGATCACTAACAGGTAACGCTCATTACTCAGAGGTCATAAAGTGTTTTGACCTCTGTAGATCATGGCGTGTAACTTAAAAACAATTAGTATTCCTTATATGTAGATTTTTGCTATGCGCGCCAGCCTCGTCCCAATTCCCAGCAAATTGCTTAAATTGTATGAAATTAGTGGAAACCTTCTATGGTCTGTTTTGTTGGTAAAATACACATTGATGAACTAACAATAAATTAATAACTATAAGAAATAAAATAAAATCAATGGAAGAAAGTGCCCCAATTAAAATATGCCATTGTACAAATTATTTTCAAGGAGTACTGTGAAGTGCAAAAAAGTTAAATAACATGGTATTGCAGTGTTCCAGTTTGGCCCGTGGTAGAATACATGACAGGAGAAGTTAAAAATTCACAAACTCGCGATGCTACATCAAATACGGAAGCACTGTGGGCTAACTGCTAAGTTGTAAATAAAGCAAATTTAAACAGAAATACAAGACTGATTGTTTATAATACAACACGGGCCAAAGCCAAATGTCTGCTATTGGCCCAGATTGAAACATTTTACCTGCTCTGAGCAGTAGCTCAGACGCTAACGTAAACGCTGGCGTCATGTTCCACTAAAGGAATCAGTCCTACAATTTTTTTTTTTTTTTTTTTATAATGGTTCACCAAATCATTTTTTGGGCCGGATCTGGCCCCCGGGCTGCACGTTTGACATCACTGGTGTAGCTACTTGCAATGCTCATCTGAGCCTTGCTTGTAAAAGTAAGAAGGTTTGTCTTCTGATTATGGGCTAATGGGTTCAGCCCTATTCATTTTTTAAATTCTTCACAAAATCATTTTATGGGCCGAATCGAACCTTTCTTTGGCAGGACGCACATTGGACACCCTTGCTCCAATCCATTATAAAATCTATCCCGGAGTTTAGTCGAGAACATCCTTTCTCACGACACCCCGCGGTGATCTAAAGATTCCTTTGAGGACAGAGGAAAACCGCAAGACAAAACTCTGGGGACATAAGATGTAAGGATGCAGGTTGGAAGCAAAAATTGAAACAAAACAAAAAAAGCGTATGAATGCAGAGCCTGCAAATACCTCACACACAGAGAACCCTCTGAAAGAGCGAAGCCTGAAGTGATAAACACATCTGTCCGTCTTCAGAAGTGCTATTCAGCATCTGGTCGGCTCTGCAAGTGCACTTCAACCATTTTTGACGATGACAGGACTGATGACAGATCCTTCTTGATATTTGTGTCATCCACATGCTAACTGCATTTGGACTCCACACATGTTTTTCTATAAAAACAAAAAGCATAATTAAAGAACTATCTCTTGCACGTACTACAATGGTATGTTGGCCAGGTTCCCCGATAGACCTTTTAGCATCTCATCCAAGAGCCATTAGCTCATTTCCTGCTTTTTTAATCTATCTATCTCTGTCAAGCTGACAGTGCAAGACCTGGGCTCTTAACCATGATATCTTGTCAAGCCTCTCATACATTTATCCTCCAACAATACGAGCATGCTAATTCACATTTGTATCCCAGACAACGGCAGTGAGGCCTTTCAAAAAGCAATATAATAGATGGAAGCGTGAATATGTGTTTCCAGGCTTGATTTATGTGCAAGTCAAAACAAACAAAAGAGGGGCAGCGCATCATCTGAGAGTAACATGAGATGTTGAAATTAAAAACGGTGCAAATTGTATTCTTTAATGGCTTCTGTGTAGCGCACCAATAATGCTTTGTGCAAGGCTGTTTTCATTGTGATAATAACCCTGAAGCAAGTAATTAAAACCTGGTGCATGTCGAATATCCAATTTGATCTAATGGCGAGCATTGCATCACATCTCGTCACAGTAAACATGCAATGCGGCAAAGGGGCAACATACAATTTCATTAGCTCCAGATTAACTCTTTAACCCTAGTGCTTTCTTTTGTCCAGTCCTTTGATCTTCACGACAGCAATCCGCAGCAGCACAAGCAAAGCATTGAAAGAACATGCTCGGGATCTGAAATTTCACCCGGACGGTGACGACATGTCAAAGTTCAACCAGTTTTTATTTTACAACTACGCACATTCATTGTTATTTATGCTGCACTAGCTAGCTAAAAATGAGCTTCGGTTGGCTAAACACATTGCGGAGTCTGAATGGGTCATCATTGTTGCCATGGCAGCGGATAAGGTATACAGTATACACTTGTGACAAGCGGATAATGAGGAAAGATGGTGAAGTCGTAATTATTTCAAAGCTAAGCTAAAATTCACTCGTGAAAACTTAACAACAGAATTGAGTGTGTGCGGGATCCAGTATACTTTTCACAAAAGTCTAGCTAGAATCACATCAAAGCTGAGTGTGTCCGAATTAATAGTAGCAGACAAATTAATATGTGTCTGATTTCTTTGGAATTGTGACTTCCTCTGAGAATTCACAGCCGTGCGAGTCATTCCATCTGAATCAATTTAGCGGGCAGGAAACGCGTGTACAATCTGTCAAAAACCGGGCACAAGCAAATGGCATCAACACGCCATTACACAAAATAAGTCACAATTTATGCAGTAAAATTTGCATGGAAATTGTGTTGAAAATGAGTATAGCGCTTCTTTAATCAATCGCCACGCAGCGGAATAATGTAATATCGCCAGTCTAGATCAATAACCTCAAGAGATAAAACAGCTTAGTCTCATTGCATTTCACGCTTCCTCGATTTTGCAATGGCTGCACTTATTTAGAGTTACTCGCTTGCAGCTTTCTATTCTTGTTTGCGTCCCGATTGTGTCCTCGCTGCTATTTAGAAAAAATATTTATAAATTCGGTCTCCTTCTACGCAGTACTTGAGTTCTTCTCACATAGTGGGGCAATGCCGGGGGGGCACCAACAAACCCAGGGAAAAGGCTTTGTTTTTGCCATGTGAAGCATAGTTGCGATCAAATAAGAATTGCCTTTTTTTTTTAAAGGAAATTTTATGCGCGTGGATACTTTTTTTTTTTCAGTTTTAGACTAACATGTAACCTGGATAAATGCTGAATAAATGTAGTGTTATATTTATATCTATATTTATATTGCTTTTTTCTTTGGTTAATGATAAAACAAATACACTTTCAAGGTTCAATTGGACTTATACATGAATATGAAGGTTGTATAACATATACTTGTCATTGCAGAAAGGCACACACTGTCTATATTTGTTCAATTGATTTTACATCACATATCTAGCAAACTGAATTGAGAAAAAAAATGCTTCCATAATAGGGATAACTGAAGAGTCATCTGAATCAGAATAATTTGCATGAGGACTAGACTGTCCGTAAAAGGTCGAGACATGTTAATACCTAAAAAAATCACTTACACATTCTTCAGGCTTTTATACGCTATGTGTATGCGGGGTAAAAAAATAAGAAATGGTCTTATGACACGTTCAAATTTTGATATTTTCTACAGTTATACTTGAAAGTATGAATCAAGACAAAACGTTATTCATCATAGTCATTTGTTCCCATATCTGCGTGTAGCCTTTCAGCTCCATTGTGGCAGATCCTTTTTAATCTCAGATGGAGCAGAATAAACCTGAGTGGCAGAAATTGGATAAGCAAACGTGTGATTTGATTGGCTTTTGTTTGCATGATAAGTTGTCATTATGCGTATTTTATATTATTGTTATATTACAAATATAATCATTAAAAATGAAACCAAAAACAAAATGCAATACTACAGTCAAAAGCCAAAGAACTGAAATGAGTCTTGAGTTTTAAAGTTGGACATAGAAGGGGCATGCCTGACATTTAAAAAAAGGTCATTCCAAAAGGAAGAGCCAGCTCGATTGACTACCAAAAAAAAAAACAGAAATGTGGGTCACATACAGAGGATTTTTACATCTTGTGTTTAAAAAATGATAAGAACGACGGTGGTTCAACTTCATTTAAGTGCTTATCTTCTCCATCTGGCATATTTGTTTACCAGAAATGCACTGTGATTAATTGCCTCCCCCGTGCAGACCTTAATTAGACTTAATATGGTTAAATTAGGAACGTATCACAGTAAGCATCATTTAAAATCTTGAATGATGTGTTGTGTATTAATTACACTACTGTTACGGTTTATTAGTATCAGTCCCACCCCCCACATTTGGCACATTTTATGAATTGAATGTCATTTAGGAACGCATGTCACAATTTGGCAAGAAGCTCTTTATTTTGGCCATTGTATAAATGTCATTCCTTCTGTGAGATCAGATCATAACAGATTATAACAAGTCATTTTTGGCAAATTTGTTGTTTGTATTTGCCCGGACTTTGACTTGAACGTTATTCATATACGGTATTTGTCCACCCACTTGCCACCATCCACCTCTATATCCAGGCTTTTATAATTCCGTATATGTGCACCGACCCTGAAGCAATAGACAATGAAGCTTACCGAGGCACTCTGTCTCAGGATCACTCTGGGAAACAAGAAAAAATGGAGGAAAACACAGCAGCTTGATACTAAAAGTGGTGCGGCACATTTAGGAGGGCCAAGGAATCAAAGTGTCACTACAAATACAAGAGCAGCAGGTCAAATATCTCTGATGAGACAAATGGACAAAAGAGGAAATGAAATGTTGAGTAGTCTACGTTGTCCTAACGTGTGACCGGGTGCATGAATGGTTGTTGGTATATAGAGCATAGACAATGAACTGAAAATTATTTCATTGAGAAATAAGAAAGTATCACAAAAGGAAAATGCCTCAATCAAAGTATGTGCTTGTATGATTTGTTTTCAAGGAGTACAGCGAAGTGCAAAGCAAACAGTATAAAATGGTGCAATTGTGTCTCATTTTGGACACTTTTGGATATGGAAGCACTATGTACTAACTGCTGAGCTGTAAATAGAGTCAAATCATAAAAATAATAATAATACAAGACTGATTATTTACCTGTGCTGAGCAATAGCATGTGGAAGCTAGATGCTAATGCTAACGTGAATGCTAGTTCCGCTTTCTGTGACAGCGAGTGTGGCAACTGGTCATTTTCACCTGTAAATTGCAGCGCTCATCCGGGCGTTGCTCGTAAAAGTATGAAATTTTGTGTATTGATTGGACGGCGGACTAATGGAATAAGTCCTATCGATTTTTTTATAATGCGTCACAAAATTATTTTGCGGGCTGTCTGCGCCAGTTGGGTGCGTATAATCAAAGCGGGCCCTTTCAGTCCCTTTAAATGTGGCGCACCTGACTCGCATGGAAAGTCCGATAATTATGATGATGAGTCACTACTAAAATAGGTCAGCTAAACATCGGGTGGGAAGTACCCTGCAGGAAAGCAGCGCAGGCCGACAAATCTTTTGCTCAGCAAGCAGATGACATGATGTGATTATGGAATCTCCCGCTCTTTTTGTTGGGCTCACCTCTGAGAGCAAGACTTGAATAATTTCGTCCCCACACTGGACAAACACACACTCAAATAACCGTTGAAAGTTCATAACCTCTTGGAAATCCCAATTAATTTTCCCTGTGGCCAGCTCAGCTTTTTTAATTCAGGATTTCTTCGCTTTAAAGGACAAAAAAAATGATCATCATGCATTGAGGACAGACAGGAACAATGATCAGAAGGGAGGAAAAAAGTACCTCTCAAAAGTTTTTTTTTTTCCCGGTCTATTTTTGTGAGTGGGGTTGAATTTTATGACTGTCGCTAAATCAGCCGTGTTCCTGGGCTACAGCAGCTTTTCTCCGGTAGACATTTCAATTAATCAGCCAGGCACCGGTGAGGAGCATTGAAAAGAGAAAAATGGAGGACGCTTACTCCTTGGGATTTTCAGAAAACTACGCAAGCTCCTCCACGTTGTTGCAATGATTACATCAAAGCTTAACCCGGACTCTTAAGAGCCGATGCACAAGTTGAGGAATTCACATTTCAAAGCAAGATGAATTTTGCTGGCGGCGCTATTACCAGAAAATCCCTCCTGTAATTCATGAAAAAGCCTCTCTGATCTATTCACCAAATATTTTGTTCATCCTTGGGCAAAGCGAGGCCATGCAAAGCAGAACATTACTTGTCGTTCAAGGTTATAATGCAGCCTCCCTTGCTCCTCCTCCTTTCTCTCTCAAAGGTCATCTTCACACTCGTCAGAAAAAGAAAAAAAGCCTCGGAAACCTTCTCTTATGCTTTCCCGCGTGGCTGCTAAAGAGAGATTTCGCCGCGTTTCAATGTTTTCACTTCATTTGCATTTGACTAGTCGCGAAGGGCAAATCACGCACATTCACGCCAATATTTACCAAACGCCATTTAGTGCTAAACGGGCCTTTCGTACGTTTTCGTCGATGGTGTTGTAAAACAGGTTAAAGGGCAAATTGCGCAACTAAAATGCAGACCGCGGGATGGTTAGATGATGATGGTTGGTCTTTTATTACTATGAGAGGAACGTGATAGGCCTCAACGTTAATTGTCGCGGTTATCAATAATAAGAGACCAGAGAGCAGGCTAAGAACTTGAGTCAAAACAATCTTTTGCAAAAGAGGGAGAAAGCTGTTCTCAGGCTCACCTTTTTGTTTTATGACAAAGATTCGCAGTAATACCATTATTTATATCTGTCTGTGTGTCTGTGTACATCCCTCATCATAATGTCACATTTCATCATATTTTAATACTGCAATATTCATATGATTGATGATAATATAATACAATATAATATTGTCTTAACAATATTAGCTTTTCACCATTAAGTTTCACCATTTTGTCCGTTTTTCAGTAAGGTCATGTTTTTTTTATCATTTTACCCTCTTATTAGTCATATACTGTATACATACTGTATATTCTGTACTCGACACAGATCCAGTGAATGTGTCACATGGTGAAATACATACTTTTACAAGAAACCCTCATACACTGACCAAAACTTACTCGCTAAAATCCAATCAAACAATAACTCGAAAAAGTAGACTCGGAAACCAAACTTGTTAAAATAGACTCTGAAACTGCTCTCTGAAAGAAACTGAAGAAGCGGCCCTACTCCCTTTTTACAACTAAACGGAATACGGAGGAGGAAGTTTGCCCTCCTGGACTTGTTGACAGGCAGAAAACTCTCTGCAAGACATTTTTTGCCTTCCAAAAAAATCATCCCATCTGCTGTTGGAGCATGCTTCCAAGTGTGAGCATAAATAATTGGGTTTGCCACACCAACATAGGCTGGTGCAGCTTCAACCAAGCTTTGTTGCTTGAATCAATTAAGCATAGTCAAACAGAGTCTAAAACACACAGAGCATTTCATTTTTAATGAATTCAAAAAAAGTTTAAAACAACAAAATGTTTTTCACATTCTCATGATGGATTGTCGTTAATTTCCGACAATAAATCGCAATTTCTTTCCTTGCATTTTGAACCCTGCGTCTTTTCTGCAGTTTTTTTTATAGCCACCGGGGGCAATCTCCCAGTAAACAAAGAGAGTCAGAAGAAGACACTATCAAAGTATTAGTTTTGAGTTGAAACTGCTATTGTCTTTGCCGCCAGGAGGCACTCTTCACTTGTAAACGCAATCAGATGTGTTACTGTTGTGTTGGGGCACTATTCTTTGGCGTTAATGTGTTGAAAAGATGTCGCTCTTATATCTAAAGAGCAGGCATGTTCAATCTGTGAATGAAGGCACAAAGTTGCAGTTTAAAAAACGTTTTATATAATATAAACAAAAACGGAAAACACTTCCATGTATCATTTTCTGTGTAAATGTATCTGATGTTACAACTTTACAGTCCAGTGTGGCCTGTACCTGACAAAGAATAATTTTCTGTCAAATTTTTGTTGGTGTAATTTACGGTCCAAAAATACTTGCTCAATTTACTGAAATGCATAACGGGTGTGGAGATTGGTCAGCTCTGAGAAGAAATGCACAGTTTGTGTGCATATCTGTTGCGCGTTTTCACTTCCAAATCAAACACCGGCTCCAAGTCTCATCGTGCCGTCTGCGACGTCCAAGAAGACAGCCAAAAAAACACCGCGCTGTATTGTCTCTTCTGCCAAACAACAAAAGTTAAGAATCCAGCACTTTCATCTCATTAAAAAGCGCCCGCTTTGCTACCTCACACGTAAACCCTTTCGGCAAAGCTTTTTCTTTTTTTTTCACGCTCCCCCAGTTGCGCCTTGTTCGATGTCTTGTTTCATTCCGCCATCAATCATTCAGCTTGATGCTTTCCTCCAGCACAAGTTTCAGACCGATTACCTTTCAGGAGTTCAATGTAATGACAGGAGGCCGAGCTAATATCCGAAGCGATAAACGTGCGCTAAGTGACTACGACCAATCGGGAGCTCTCGCAGCCATATCTAATAATGTTAGACAATCCGAAGAACATCCCCAAAACAAAGAGAGCGAGTCGGACCCGGAGACTCCTCTCGGGGTATGACTTTCAAACCTCAATTTGCAATGGCACAGGAAGTGCGTACAAATGAAACGGCGAGATACCAAGTGTTATTTGAAAGTGCACAAGAGTGTTCCCACAGCTAATTTATTTGACTATGCTTCATCATCACGCCGGCCTTACCTCTGCAATGCGTTCAACTCGCCAATTTATACACCTCTCATTTTGCTTGTGAAAAAAAAAAAAATCACAGCAAGCAAATCGCGGACGTTAAACTCTGAAAAATGCCCGCAGCCTCCTTGAGAGGGTGACAATAGAAAGTTGCAAATGCCAGCGCTCCTGTGATTTATGCGCGCCTTGAATCACGTCGGCGACTTGCATGACCCGGGAACGCTTCTCTGACATTTATTTGAAATCGTTTCATCACAGATATCATTTTGGCACAAAATAACCACGTGGCGTGACTGCTCCTTTCGTTAAAAAGTGACACACCTGTTTGAGGGAAACCTGTTTGATTTCATTAAAGAAAAGAATGAAAACGTTTTATGAGACTTTGTTTAACAATAATGCGTTTTATTTGCCAGCCCCTTTCAAGACGCGCAAGGAAAGACACCATGAAATAAACAGACAATAAATCATCAAAAAACAGACACGCCTGCAGATGGAGACAAACAACACAAATACAGCTAACCCCTCAGGGTCATGAAAGTTGTTTTTGTCGCAAAATACCGTAAGGAGGCGGCGAAAAAACTCAGTATTCCACATTGCAACATTAAAAAAAAACGTAAGACAGGGACGCTGTAACACAGGGGTCCGCCGTATACATAATTTCTTTTTACCGTGTTATGATGGATTGCGAGGACCGCCAATAAGTGTTCCTGGGTCACTGACCAAATGTAGTCACCCGAGCTTGTCACAAACGAGCGATTGATGCTCAATTCTCAAAATCGGCAATCATAGAAAGACAGCGGAGATGTGAGCTTTGACTTTCAAACGGCAAACCGGAGCCGGACGAATACGGGAATCTCGCCAATATTAATATAGAATTGCGGAGTAAAGGGTTACTATGGTTACATTATTTATTTGAGCATACGGAGCTTTTTCTTTAGCGCTGAATGACATTGGTATTCTGAAGAGAACAATGTAGCCCGGTGGCCCTCATCTTTAAATTTCTAGCAGACTTTTCAAAAAGGGCAGCTGAAAAAAAACCGGGTAGTTATTCTACAATAAGGACCACAGCGCCTTCTGATCCTCCCCTTGAGTGCCCCATTAACTGAAAGACTTCTGTGCACTTCCTGGCCATTACCATGTGCCTCATTACCCTTGTGTGAACCGTAGTTTTTAAGTGGAAATAACGGCGCCTGGAGCCCCCTCTCTCTTTATGACAGCCTTCGGGATATTCTATTCATCTTTGAAGGAGCGCCGACCCCTGCGGCTTATCCGAGATTTGCCGGCGCTCCGGTCACGGGCCTCCGTAGCTGCATAATAGATTGCGGAAGCTGACGGCGCGCTCGCTCTCCCGGCGTTCGGGCTTGATTGTTCGGGAGTGACCAAAGAAACGCGGAATATTCGACTCATCGGGCCAGCGGTGCCGTTTTGGGCAGGCGCCAGCGTGAAACAGGTTGTTTTTTTTGGGTCTGATGATAAGGTCAGCGGGCTTCAAAGCCACGATAAACGCAGGACTTTTGGAAAATGTCGTTTTCCAAGAATGTCACTTTCTATACATCCATAAAATGACCATGGATAGCAAGGCTTTTTTTTAAAGATGTTTTTAAAATGATCATGTGTAGTAAGGTTTTTTTTTTCACCAAAAACGGTCGTGTCTAATAAGACAACCATGCATAGTGAGGGTGACAATGACAATATATAGGGAGTTTTTTTGTTTATTGTAAGGTGTTTTTCACCAAAACGACAATGTGTAGTACGGCATTTATTACATACAAATGACCATGTACATGATTCCGATATCCCTTGTCACCCTCTTATGCACGGGCCTTCAAAAGCAATCTGGAAGGAAAAATCTATTTGTGGGAGACTGATTAGACTTAGCGCAAAAAAAGGAATAATTAAAGGGCAGAGTGTGCGGGAGCTGTCCAACTACTTAACAAGGTGTGGTTTTATATTCCTGAGATGGGGCCTTCTATAAGGGAACAGATAGGCTCAGAATAGAGCAATTTATTACTTACAATTATTTAGGCCCCCTCTGTTAACTAAATTACTAGCGTTAAGGGATTGAGGCTCTGCGTCGCGCTTAAGGTGTTAAAGCCAAGGGGCTAGCCAGCATGACAATCAATTGAACTCAAAGTGGCCTAATTGGAAGAAAGAATGACTTTCGATACGCTATATACTGTAATTAGACAAGTTCCAGGACAGTACAGTTGCAAGTATACGTATTGTATAGCAATTCCAATTTTGTTAATGAAAAAAAAAAAAACCTGCTGAGGTTTTCCTAACTCAAGATAGAATCTATTATAGATGCATTGCTTTTGAGGAGAATGTAACCCTTCTCAACATGGCCGCTAGGTAAACATGTCCTTTGGATGGAATGCACTGCGCTGGGTTAGCTCACCTTCCACTCAAATCTGCACCAGACACCATCTCAATCGCTGCTTCTCATATAGTGGAAAATGAGTGTGAAGCGTAATTGCAATAAAAGAACAGTTTTCATCTTTTTTTTAAAAAATTTATTTAGTTTCATGCACTATAATTGCCCTTTTTTCTGTTTTAGACTAAGCTGTGACCCATATAAACGCTGTAAAAAATAATTAACACTTGTTGAAAGTTGATTTATATTGTGTGAAAGGAAAATTCTTCTGGCTGCGGAAGGGAGGAACTACATAAAGGGAGTCAAATACATCATGATAAACGTTTGTGTTGTTGAGCTCACTTATCTGTCAAGGTCGTCTCACTCTAGCTACACAGAGAGTTCTCATCAACGTTAATGAAATGTTCCCTGTTCAAACAAAACAGGTGGTCTGGAAACAACAAAATGTCGTGCTGAATTCTTATCTTTCATTACACATCTTTCATTTGAATGGAAATCTACCATACCTTGTTGCCCCTTGGGAACTGTCTAAAACAGACCCCCCCCCCCCCCCCCCCCCCCTTTTCATTAAGAAAAGACTTGCTGTGGTGCAAATACTGATGTGGATCAGTACATTTTCCTCACTGGCTTTCAATAAAATGCAGAAGTTGATATTTAAAATCATTCTCAACACCCATAAAGCAATAAACAGTCGGGCAGCATTTTATGTTAAAAAGCTTATGGTGCCGTGCGGACCTTATGAAGGCAAATACTCTGACTTGCACCATTTGCAGTCTTAGAACCTACATCTTTCATAAAAGGTTATTATCAGGGATGACTTTGGCTACGAGGTCACTTTCTTAAGTGAGGTATGCGCTTCTTCGCCTATTCTTATGAAAAGCGGTTTAAAATAACTTACATTGTGAATTGGCACTATATAAAAACAACTGACTTGATAAAGTATCACGATTATTGAGGAAACATTCTTCGTTCCTCATTTTTGCGGCTGATTCAAATGAAATTGTCTTCCAGTCCAGTGTCTCCATCTAGCGTTCAGCAAGGGTATTGCTCTGTAACTTCCCCCACAGTGATAAAACACGCTACATCTTGTTTTATTAGTTGGAAAACGGCAGCGCTAACATTTTAACATTTAAGAGACTGAGAGTTTTCCATAATAACACCTATGCTGCAATAAAAATTAGAAAATAGAAATTAGAATGGAATTGAAGCGAAAACAAGACTGTCACTGTGGAGCCTGCTATGTACAGTATAAGAAAAAAGGACTGCTTTAATATTTCTGTCTGTGTTTGATAGATACGCTTGGACATTTCTAATAATTGGTGATGTCATATTGTGCGTACGTGTTTGTGTGCCCTTGGTTTTTGCTACATGATGGGGAACAATTCCCAGATTTTTTTTTTTTTTTGTGGAGAACTCTTGGACTTTGGGGTACCATTTTGTTCATATCTCCTTTTGAGGGTCTAAACTCACTTTTAGAGTATTGGTTTGAATGGGTTTTGGTTTAGGGTAAGGGTTAAGCAATCTCTTGTGATGTATAAGATTAGTGTTAGGGTCTGCCAAATCCATTATGTCACTGGGATGTCCCCACTACGATAGAAAAAAAAACGTGTTTGTGTGTGTGTGGAGGGCACGTAACATCCAGTGTCAATAGTCTTCACTTTGGAGGCTGACTCACTTCCATTATCACGCAAGCACACGCTTGTGCTTTACATCATTTCTCTCATGTTAGTTCTTTTTTCTCTCCATCAATTTGACTGCCAGAGGTGTTAAGGAGGCGGATCTGTCTGAGAATAAGATGCATCACTGACACACGCCATTCATTTGTTGGAGAGGTGAGGTCACGTTTCCAAGTGACTCACAAATCCATTTCAATGAAACCAACCCGCAAAAAAATATTTTCATTGAAACCACCGTAGAAAAATACAGATGTGATTGGAAATTTCTTAATTAACCATCATTTACTTGTGTGACTTAAAGGGACACTGTGTAAGATGCAGACAGTTTTTCACAACACAAGGAGGCGCTGCATTTACCATTGTGCGTAGCTATAACAAACACGGCTGCCTCCGGAGGAGTGCCACCTCCCAAGTAATAGAATTTCATGATAACTTGACCTATGATTAGATTTAAATCATACTGTTG